>NC_081776.1:7125378-7202878 GCF_963082965.1 Carassius carassius | reverse complement strand
GTGATCATCGGAGACTCCATCGTCCGACACGTAAGTGCTACGTTAGCCGAAGGTAAAGTGCACACTCATTGTTTGCCTGGTGCTCGTGTTCTCGATGTTTCTGCGCAGATACCCGCGATCCTGAAGGCCGACGAGAGCCCCAGAGCGGTCGTGCTTCACAGACGGAGACGCTGAAGAGGGACTTCAGCAGCTTGATCGAGACGGTTCGCAGCACGATGCCCGCGGCGACGATCGTCGTGTCAGGACCACTGCCCACGTATCGACGAGGACACGAAAGGTTCAGTAGACTTTTTGCTTTAAATGAATGGTTGTTATCATGGTGTAAAGAACAGAATCTGCTATTTGTTAATAACTGGAATCTTTTCTGGGAGCGTCCTAGGCTGTTTCGCGCTGATGGATTACACCCCAGCAGAATCGGAGCGGAGCTGCTCTCTGACAACATCTCCAGGACACTTCGCTCCATGTGACTAGTAAGACAATTCTCTAATAACTATTATGATGAGTTTTGTTCCACCCGCTTAAATGATAAAAGTACTTGCGCTGTAAAAACTATTAAGACTGTGTCTGTTCCTCGAATAGTGAGGTCAAAATATAATGTAGGATCTAGAAAAAATCTTATCGTAATTAAACCAGAAAAATGTAAAGTAAATGAACAAAAACAGTTTTTAAAGTTTGGGCTCATAAATATTAGATCACTCACACCCAAAGCAGTTATTGTAAATGAAATGATCACAGAAAATAGTTTTGATGTACTCTGCTTGACTGAAACCTGGCTAAAACCAAATGATTATTTTGGTCTAAATGAGTCTACTCCACCGAACTACTGTTATAAGCATGAGCCCCGTCAGACTGGTCGTGGCGGAGGTGTCGCAACAATATATAGTGATATTCTCAATGTTACCCAGAAAACAGGATACAGGTTTAACTCTTTTGAAATACTTCTGCTAAATGTTACACTGTCAGACATGCAAAAGAAATCTAATGTATCTCTTGCTCTGGCTACTGTGTATAGACCACCAGGGCCGTATACAGAATTCCTAAAAGAATTTGCAGATTTCCTCTCAGAACTTCTAGTTACAGTTGATAAGGCGCTAATCATGGGAGATTTTAATATTCACGTTGATAATGCAAATGATACATTAGGACTTGCGTTTACTGACCTAATAAACTCCTTTGGAGTCAAGCAAAATGTCACCAGGCCCACTCATCGTTATAATCATACACTAGATCTAATTATATCGCATGAAATCGATCTTACTGCTATAGATGTTGTACCCCAAAGTGATGATATTACAGACCATTTCCTTGTATCGTGCATGCTGCGTATAACTGATATTAACTATATGTCTCAGCGTTACCGTCTGGGCAGAACTATTGTTCCAGCTACCAAAGAAAGATTCGCAAATAACCTGCCTGATCTATCTCAACTGCTATTTGTACCCAAAAATACACATGAATTAGACGAAATTACTGACAACATGGGCACTATTTTCTCTAATACATTAGAAGCTGTTGCCCCCATCAAATTGAAAAAGGTTAGAGAAAAACGTACTGTGCCATGGTATAACAGTAATACTCACTCTCTCAAGAAAGTAACTCGTAGTCTTGAACGCAAATGGAGAAAAACTAACTTGGAAGTTTTTAGAATTGCATGGAAAAACAGTATGTCCAGCTATAGACAGGCTCTAAAAACTGCTAGGGCAGAGCATATCCACAAACTCATTGAAAATAACCAAAACAATCCAAGGTTTTTATTTAGCACAGTGGCTAAATTATCAAATTACCAGACGCCACCTGATTCAAATATTCCACCAACGTTAAATAGTAATGACTTTATGAATTTCTTCACTGATAAAATAGATAACATTAGAAATACAATAGCGAATGTAGATTCTACAGTGTCTAACACTTCAGTTTCATCCATCGCACCCAAAGATAAACTGCAGTGCTTTACAAATATAGGACAGGAAGAGCTAAATAAACTTATCACTGTATCTAAACCAACAACATGTTTATTAGATCCTGTACCCACTAAATTACTAAAAGAGCTGTTACCTGTAGCCGAAGAACCGCTTCTCAATATCATTAACTCGTCGTTATCTTTAGGTCACGTCCCAAAACCATTCAAGCTGGCGGTTATCAAGCCCCTTATTAAGAAACCAAAACTAGATCCTAGTGTACTGGCAAATTTTAGGCCTATTTCAAATCTTCCATTTATGTCTAAAATTTTTGAAAACGTTGTGTCTGCTCAATTGAGCACCTTCCTGCATAAAAATGATCTGTATGAAGAATTTCAGTCAGGTTTTAGGCCCCACCATAGCACAGAAACTGCACTTGTTAAAATTACAAATGACCTGCTCCTTGTGTCAGATCAAGGCTGCATCTCATTTCTAGTCTTACTTGATCTTAGTGCTGCGTTCGACACCATAGATCATGACATACTCATAGATCGATTACAAAACTATACAGGTATTCAAGGGCAGGCTCTAAGATGGTTAAGATCCTACCTGTCCGATCGCTACCATTTTGTTTATTTAAATGGGGTGTTATCTCATTTATCATCAGTAAAATATGGAGTGCCACAAGGATCCGTCCTAGGTCCCCTTCTATTTTCAATATACATGTTGCCCCTTGGTAATATTATTAGAAAATACGGAATTAGCTTCCACTGTTATGCTGATGATACTCAGCTATATATCTCAACGAGACCAGATGAAACTTCCCAATTATCTAAGCTAACAGAGTGTGTTAAAAATGTAAAAGATTGGATGACAAATAATTTTCTCCAATTAAATTCGGATAAGACAGAGATATTAATTATTGGACCAAAAAACACCACACAGAATCTTGTAGATTACAATCTGCAGCTAGACGGATGTACTGTTACTTCCTCTACAGTCAGAAATCTGGGTGTTATATTGGACAGCAAATTGTCTTTTGAAAATCACATTTCCAATGTTACAAAAACTGCATTCTTCCATCTTAGAAACATTGCCAAGCTACGAAACATGTTATCTGTTTCTGATGCAGAAAAGCTAGTTCATGCATTTATGACCTCTAGACTGGACTATTGTAATGCACTTCTAGGTGGTTGTCCTGCTTCATCAATAAACAAGCTTCAGGTAGTCCAAAATGCAGCAGCTAGAGTCCTTACGAGGTCAAGAAAATATGATCAAATTACCCCAATTTTACAGTCTTTGCACTGGCTACCTATTAAGTTCCGTATCAGTTACAAATTATCATTACTTACCTATAAGGCCCTAAATGGTTTAGCTCCTGCGTACCTAACTAGCCTTCTACCACGCTACAACCCATCACGCACCCTAAGGTCACAAAACGCTGGACTTTTGGTAGTTCCTAGGATAGCAAAGTCCACTAAAGGAGGTAGAGCTTTTTCCCATTTGGCTCCCAAACTCTGGAATAGCCTTCCTGATAATGTTCGGGGTTCAGACACACTCTCTCTGTTTAAATCTAGATTAAAAACGCATCTCTTTCGCCAAGCATTCGAATAATGTATCTCTTAAATTGTGAGTGTAGTTGCATCTGCATTTTTATTCTTTAGCTTGGGTTAAACTAATTTTACTTTGTTGGATCAGCAGCTATGCTAATGATGTCTCTATTTTGTTTCTATGTTTTGCCACGGGATTTACATCCCGTGGTAACTAGGATTTACACAAGCTCCAGTCTGGATCCAGAACACCTGAGAAGAGATGATGCTGACCCTCAGAGGACCCCAGATGATGCTAACCTTGAATCAACAAACAGAACTAACAATTATTGCTACATGTGTGACTGCATCATATAATTACTATTAATTAATAATATTGATAGTTCATCGTCTAGCTGACTACGTCTTGTATTATTATTATTATTTTTTATTTTTTCTAAAATCCTGTCAAAGGTGCACAAACTACTAGCTACTACTAAATATTGTAGAAACATAATTTTCTGTAAAGTTGCTTTGTAACGATTTGTATTGTAAAAAGCGCTATACAAATAAACTTGAATTGAATTGAATTGAATTGAATTGAATTGAGAAAAAAGAGCTGTTTTGTACAGCTAAAAATAGCTAGAACCAGATGAGACCAGAAGCCAGACATAAAATTTACAAAAGCACACAGGAAAAAAAAGGTGGATTCACTTGAGAACAAAAGAGACTGAGTTACTATAGCAACAAGCAGATGGGTGTGGTCAAATGAGTGGCTATGGCAACTAATGAGGTTAACAATAAAGACAAACAAGGCACAGAACAGACAAGTACAGAAAACACACAGGAAACATGTAACAAGTATCAGGCCCTGTCCACAGGAACATGGGTATTTTCAAAACTGCAGCTGTTTCTGTGTGGTTTGGCTGTTTTTACACACAAACAAACACACACACACACACACACACACACACACACAAACACACACACACACACACACACACACACACACACACAGGTCACTGTAAGTGAACCTTTTTAAAAACTCCTGCCAGGGTGAAGATTTTCAGAAACTCTGATTGCAGTGTTGCTGTGTAGCAACTTTTAGCTTGTGATGTCGCAGTGCACACTTTTTTCAGGCTTCAGATTAGACAGCAATGCTTTATTGTCTTTTATATCGCCACTTGATGGTTTGGCAACTTCCACATGCTCTTGACAGCACTTCATTCATAGTGTGTATCTACATTTTCATGTGGACAAGTTTTTTTTTTTTTTTTAATGGAGGAAGACTCCTGTTTATAAAAATACCAGTGTATTGTGGACTAGGCCTCAGATGTGTGTTTTGTGTCATAAAGTCACTGAAGGGAAAAATAATCCTTCAAATGAGATAAAGTGTTTTATAAACTGATGTGACATGTTTTTCTGTCATTCTTGATCAGAGAGAGTTCAGGAGGAGTATGATGATGTGATGAGTGTCAGTGAAGATGTGAGAAACCTGTTGGGTAAGTTATTATAATCATTTTGTTCTCATTATATTAACATTACATATTATTTTAATTTAGTTAATATTTTCAAGTTAAGACTTTTAAAATATGCATCCAATAACAACATTTGACCTGATTTAATAATTTGTATTTAATAACAGATTATGATGATGTGGAAGAGTCAAACAAAGAAGTTGGGCATTCGGCTCAGTGATCATCCACTGCCTCGGTTCAACAAATCTGAACAAAGTTTGATTGATATTGTTATTGATATGTTAAAACTCCGGTGTTTTAAACCCCCCCCCCCCCCATCCCTTTTTGTATTAAAACTTTTAAGTCTTAGAGAGTTTTGTATTTTTTTGTCATTGTTGATACCAATAAAAAAAAAAACTTTTCAGACTTTTTTTGTGTATTTCAATAAGACATTACACAAACTATGAAATCAAACTTGAGATCTTACCTTATAAAGCACAACCACAGTGATAGTTGAAGACATCTTAAACATATGACCAAATGACTGTGAGTGATTTAACAGTCTTTAGCATCGCTGCAGCAAGCACTAGAGATTTGTAAGTAGATAAGTACTGAATAAGTAAATAGTCTAACTTATAAAATAATTATTAAAATAGTTATTATTATTAACATTATTAATATGTTATAAAGTGTGTTTTTAACCATTACATAAATATGCATATTGCTTTTTTACTTTTATATGCATCATTTATCAGGCTGTATAAGTGTTGAGTTATGTGTAGTTCAACAACCTAAGACGTTTAAAATACATCTTCACTATAATCCATATGAATCACTTTATGATAACTTTTACAACATATGACTTAATAATAAATAGAACATTAGAACCCAGTGCAGCTCATGTTTTCTCCATCAATATAAAACAAGTACAGTTGCCTGTTGTGTGATGTCACAGTAATTTCATCTACACAAATGCTTCAGTCATTCATGAAAACATGGTTATGTCCTGCTAATTTATGATTCTTTTAATATTCGTTTGGTCGGAGACTGTCCTTCCCTGCAGTACCGAGTCATACAAAGCTGCACACAACATTACAGCTTCACACTGCTGACAGAGATAGTGTGGAGCTGCAGGTTCGTTTCGGTTGATTGTAGGTAAGTATCCTCTTCATCGAGAGCTCTTTTTTTAAATTTTATTTAGATGTTAATATCTCGTTACAGTTTTGCTGAGTGAACTCCATTGATTCAGTTCAATTATTCATTTAACATTTCAGTAGTCCTCAAGTTTACAATCTCAGTCCTTTACTGTCACCAAAGGAATAGATCGGTATTGTAGTCACCGGCGGCGCCAGGGGGGGGGGGGGGGGGGGTGGGGGGTTTCTGGGGGGCCTCAAGACCCTGCCAAAAAACGCCTTGACCCCCCATTTGACCCCCCACCCTCTTCCTGGTTATATATATATATATATATATATATATATATATATATATATATATATATATATATATATATCCGGGATAAATATATATATATATATATATATATATATATTTATTTAAAAAATATCTTTTACAATAATTAATATCTCTGTCTTATCCGAATTTAATTGGAGAAAATTATTTGTCATCCAATCTTTTACATTTTTAACACACTCTGTTAGCTTAGATAATTGGGAAGTTTCATCTGGTCTCGTTGAGATATATAGCTGAGTATCATCAGCATAACAGTGGAAGCTAATTCCGTATTTTCTAACTGTCCGAAAGAACCGGTTCACTTGAGCACCTGCTCCTTTGCCTCTTAAGTGCCCTTTTGTCAAAGCAAAATTTCCTCGAATTTTTTTTGTAATAACATTCCCTTTTGTGAATGCCTGCCCACGCCCAATCATAATATTAGAACAATTTATTAATAATAATTATTATTATTATATTAATATTATTATTATTAATATTTTTTTTTTAATATTATAATTTTTTATTCATCAAACTCAATTATATATATATATAATATACAAACAATATGGCTTACATTCTTTTCAACATTCCACAGGAGCAGGTGCAAAAAAAAAAAAAAAAATGAATTGAATTAAAATAAATAATTAAATCAAATTACAGCTAGGGCTTTGATCGCAAAGTATATTTTTCAATTAAATTAAGAAGTTTCATTGCTTGTTTACTTTTAATTATGTTAAGGGCTTTGGTGAAAGAAAGAAACTCGTTATGAAATACATAGAACCTAGGTTTCACTTTCATATATTTACATTTGTGAATGTAAAATTTTGCAAGAATAATTATATTATTTACCAGGAAGTCCCATTCATTATTGTCCAATACAACTCCATAAACAATGTCATTCTGAGAAAAAGGTTCAGTACGGATCTTTGTGAGCAGCCAGTCATGGATATCAGTCCAGAGACCTTCAGAGTGCATACATTGAAAAAATAAATGAACAGAAGTTTCAATATCATCACAGAATACACAATTGTTCGTTTCAAAACCACACCTCTGTCGTAATAATTCACCAGATGGATACACACCGTTTAAAACCTTGAAATGGATTTCTTTCGCTTTTGGATTTATGGGAAATTTTAAGTATTTAGAGCGTAATGAATATATAGTATCTTTGGTGAAGATGTGTTTAATTGAGTTTCGAAAAGACAATAAAGGGTGTGTAATATCATCAAGCATCTTTCTAATCATTTTATTAGGAATTTTCATACTCTTGAAATCACAATTTCCAACTAATAGATGTGGAAGATTAGGGGAAATTTGAGTTCAAAACAATCTCTTGAATCAAATTTAATGTAGGAATGGGAATGGCTCTCATTATGGAAGCGAAGGAATTGCGATCAACAAAAAAATAATATTTAAGACAAAAATTTTCGTATGTCATCACACTCCCATTTCCATCAGTCAAATGAATTAAGGACCAAATACCTTTATCCATCCAGTCCTTTTTATATAATGATTTGTTTTTAACTGTAATGTATCTGTTGTTCCAAATCGGCGTGTTATGCGGGGTGAAATTATGGTTGTACAAAAGTTTCCAATATAAAAGGACTTGCTGATGAAATAGGGATAATTTGACCGGAAGTTTCTGGATATTAAAATCACATTTTAACAGGAAGTCGATACCTCCAAACTTTAAGTGAGTGTGTGAGTGAAGTGACATTCAGCCAAGTATGGTGACCCATACTCAGAATTTGTGCTCTGCATTTAACCCATCTGAAATGCACACACACAGAGCAGTGAACACACACACACACACTGTGAGCACACACCCGGAGCAGTGGGCAGCCATTTATGCTGCGGCGCCCGGGGAGCAGTTGGGGGTTCGATGCCTTGCTCAAGGGCACCTAAGTCGTGGTATTGAAGGTGGAGAGAGAACTGTACATGCACTCCCCCCACCCACAATTCCTGCCGGCCCGGGACTCGAACTCACAACCTTTCGATTGGGAGTCCGACTCTCTAACCATTAGGCCACGACTTCCCACTCTTCCCACTTCCCACTCACAACTTTTTGAAAATTTAGCTGGGGATATGATACCAAAAGCTCTTATTGTTAAGGAAAGATTTTAACCAGTTAATTTTCAGTGTTCCATTAATAAAATCAAAATCAATAGCCTGTAGGCCTCCTTCTTTGTATTCTTTGGTCATTTCTGTTCTTTTAATATAGTGCATTTTCTTTTTCCAAATATAATCAAAGTTGATTTGGTTGACCTTTTTGATGGCTCTGTTAGGGATGGCCAACGAATACGCCGGGTAGATACATCTGGATATACTTTCCAACTTAGTAAGGAAGACCCGCCCAAGTAAACTAATGTCTCTCAATAACCAGGAGTTAAGTTTAGTTTGACATTCGGTTATTATTCTCCACACATTCAAATTTTCACTTTCAGCTGGGTTTCTTGATATGTGAATTCCTAAGTATTTGACAACAGATCTTATTGGAATGTTGTATGCTTCTGTTAAGTCACTTTGATGAATTGGCATTGATTCACATTTGTTCAAATTAAGTTTAAGCCCAGAGGCATTGAGAACGTATTAATTGCTTGTATTATCTTAGGGGTCTCAGTTAGGTGTTTCATAAAAATGGTAGTGTCATCTGCAAGCTGGCTTATGACAACAAGTAGCCCCATAACATTCAAAGGAAAAAATGTCTGAATTTTTAATAAAAATAGAAAGCATTTCTGTGGCAATAATAAAGAGAAAAGGAGAGATAGGACACCCTTGTTTGACACCCCGTTTAATAGCAAATCTTGGTGATTTCCCACTTGGTAACAAAATGGAGCTATTTGAATTACCATAAAGAGACTCTATGGTGGCACGAAATTTGTTTCCAAAGCCTAAAAGTTTTAAACACTGAAAAATAAAAGGGTGTTCGATAGAGTCAAAGGCTTTATAAAAGTTGAGAAATAAAATAAAACCATCATCCTCTATTAAATGATTATAATCTAGGAGATCGATCACCAAACGGATGTTATTGTGGATTGATCTGTCTTTCATAAATCCGGATTGGGAGTCACTTATAATTGTATCTAGTTTACTTTTTAATCTATTAGCATAAGCAAGGGTTACAATTTTATAATCAGTATTCAATAACGTGATAGGTCTAAGGTTATCCAATATTTTGGAGTCTTTACCGGGTTTTTGGATTAAAGTAATTATTCCTTGTTTCATAGTGGGCGGAAAAGATAAATTGTCGGTTGCTTCCTTTAACATGAGAATGAACGGATTTTTTAATAGATCCCAGAAGTGTCGGTAGAAATTGGAAGTAAGGCCATCACAGCCGGGAGATTTATTTAAAGACAGGTTTTCTACAGCTCTATCTAGTTCTATCATAACTCTACAAAATCATCTTCAATACAGGGTATAAGATCCTTAATATGGTTGAAAAAAGAGTCTGAATCAATCGCAGAGAAGGTAGACGAGTATAGCTTACTGTAAAAAGAAGTCAATTCCTTTTTAATCAAGGTTGGATCTGTACATAGTTGGTTTTGAATTAATAAAGTTTTAATTGAATTTCTCTCTTGCCGTCTTTGTTCTAATCGGCAGAAATAAGCTGTGCTTCTTTCACCATCTTCAATCCATTTAGCTCTGGATCTTATGTAGGCCCCTTCTGCTTTTTTTAAATAAATCTCATCAAGTTGTGTTTGTAGAGTTAGTAATTTCTGTTTATCATTATCATTTGGTAGTGCCTTATTACAATGAATGTTTATTTCTTTAATTAAATTAAGTTCTGCTAGTTTGTTATTTTTGTGAAATGATTTCCCAAAATGAATGGAGAAATCTCGAAATTTGAATTTTAGAAACTCCCACTTTGAAACATAGGAAATTATAGTGTTATCAGTCATCACTTCAGTAATTAGAGATTTAATACCATCACAATATGCTTGCCAATTTAATAAAGATGAATTGAATTTCCAAAAGCCCTTATTTCTGCTGCCGCCACCAGGAGACTTAATGACCAACTTAATGACCGAGTGATCAGACAGAGGAGCTGCTGACATACAGCAGTCTGAGACAGAACACATCATTGAAGCCGAAATTAGTCAGAAGTCAATCCTGGATTTTAATGTATTATTCGGTTTGAACCAGGTGTATTGTCTAACATTGGGGTGTACAAGGCGCCAGGGGTCTACTAAGTTATGATTGCCACAGAAATTAGATAAGGCAGGGTTATGAGAGCTGTGTTGACACTTAAAGGGGTATCTATCCAGATGTTCATCATAAACCATATTGTAGTCTCCTCCCACAATTATATTTGCAAGTGGGTAGGTGAGTTTTAGATTTTTAATATTGTCTGAAAGCTCTGCAAGTAATAATTTATTTTGAGCTGGGTTGTTAAAGCCATAGATATTAGCAAGAATACAATACTGGTCATCAATATTCAGAACACAGATTAGCCAGTGACCACTGTTACTAAGTTTAGAGGCCACCAATTTGCCAGGAGAGTTACAAAACAGAATGGCCAGTCCAGCTGATTTCGTGGAGCCATGGTCAAAAATGATTTTATCCCCCCATTGATTGGTCCAGAATTTTTCATCTTCCTGTTTTGAGTGTGTTTCTTGTAATAAAACAAAGTTGGCTTTCTCGCCCTTACAAAACAAAAAAATAGATTTTCTCTTAGTAATATCTCTTAAGCCCCTAGCATTCAAGGAAATACAAGAAAAATCAACATTCATTTTAAACAACTAGCAACCGCTAGTAAACAGTAACAAGTTTAACTGACTGAAGAGAAATAAAAAATGAAAAGACAGAAAACCCGCAAAGATGAGTGTGGGCAATGTCCCTTCAATATCTTAGAAAATATAACTTAACCATCCAACCTTATTATCATAGGGGAAATAAAGACCCTATTTAGTGCTTGTGAATTTTAGGTTTTATCTATCAGTATACCTCAGGTATTAAGTGATTCTGTGTCCATCAATGTAACCGTCTCCTCCTCTGTAGTAAGCTCGTTTCCCAGCCGCCCGTGCTTGTTGTATCTTCGGCCACAGCGTTACTCGAGCCTCCCTGTCAGCCTTGCAGAGGTCTTCGATAAATCCAATCCCAAGTTCTTTGCAGATGGAGGAATCCTTGGTCATCTTCCACAACGCGTCTCGATGTAATCTTTGTGTGAACTGGACGATGACCTGCCTGGTCCTGTTCACCTCACGTCTTCCCAGTCGATGAGCCGAGTCCACGATTGGGTTTATGTTCGGAGCCCATGCAGGTGAGATTTTTATCAGCAAGTTGGCAACCATTTCTCGTGTGTTTTCTCCTTCACATTCCTTTATCCCTCGGATTCTAAGGTTCCAACGGCGCTTGTACCGTTCCAACTCCAGGACTCTTTCCATTAACATAGCATTGTCTTTTTTAATCACTGACACCTCCCGCTCCGTGGTTTGTAGCTGAGTTTTGCAGTCTTTGATCTCCGCCGCATTAAACTCCACTGATTTAGCCATACTAGCTAGCATAACTGAGTTCTGTTTTATTTGGGAGCCGAGGTCATCCACTTTATCAGTGAGATTTTTTATCGCTTCTAGGACGGCTTTCGTACCTTCATCTTTAGTCGAGTCCTTCATTTTGGTGGTTGGTTGGTTTTTAACTGGAGAGAATGGGTCTTTTCTTTTGAGGCTCTCAGTCGAAGTTTCCATCTTTGCTGCGTAGCTGCAACTTGGGTAGCGACCATGTCTCGGTGTGCTGGAGACGGTTTCATGGCTCAATTCTTTCTCAACAATGAATTTCAAGAGAGTATAAACCATGAAAGGTTTTTTGAAGGCAGTTGGACGGTTAAGTTATTTAAAATTTGGGACAAGCAGAGAGCGCTCAGAAGTTATGACGCACCCGGTCCGCCATCTTGCCGGAATCTGATTCTGTGCTAGTGTTATGAGTGCGGGTAAACCGAAGGCTTAAATCAAGGGCAATCATCACCAGTGACGCCATTACGTCGAGCGCAAAAGAACCGGTGAACCGTTTTTTTTCCAACCGGTTTATTGAATCGAACGGTCCGAAAGAACTACTGGTGATCTAAAAAAACCGATGCAACTGGTTCTTGATTTGCGAACGAGTCAGTCTTTTGTTCGTTATCTGGCTCGGCTCGGTGCTTTTTTTTATATTAAGCAAAAAAATTTATATAAATGAGATTACAAATATAACCAATAATAATTGGCTAATAATAATAATAATAATAATAATGTACACATATTACAGGGGAAAGACTATCAGTTAATGGACTTACAACACTGTAGGATCGATAAAAAAAGTTTGTATATTTTATTATGCACTTTATATAATATTTATTTTTGATAAACTTTATTTGAACGCTGACAATCGCATGTAATACAGCCCAGTACCCAAAGCATATGATTAATATAATAATTTCTTAATTCGAAATAAAATATTAATAAATTCATCTCTGATAATCCCGAGTTGCTTTGGTCACGCAGGTTTGTTTACAAATAATTTTCGTGGCCACGAGAACATAGCATCTCGAGGCCACTACATAAGGATGTCGTTAGCTCGACAAAATAATCTCGTGGCCACGACATGATATCACGTTCAGTTAATATGACGTTCACACGAGTTATTATGTCGTGGCTATGACAAAACTAAGTAAGCTGAACATGTCACCGTACGGGCATCGTACAAAACAACAACAGATAAGAATTTCCTTGTGTATGAATGACATTTTCCCGCATTTATTATTTTTTCATTTATTTATACACAATTTTTCACTTTTATTTATGTATGTATTTATGTCAACAGTTATACATTTTCATATTTATTTAAATGTTACATAAATACATATACAATTAATAAATACATTTGGTAATAAATTATTATTTTTCATATTATTATTATTATTATTATTATAAATTATATTAATATATTAAAATAGTTTTAAGTCATGCTGCAGCCCCCTTTTTAAGTTTGTTGTTCTAGGGAAAGATTTTAACACAAAACATTTTTAACACACACACAAAAAAAATCATGTTCTTTTTTTTTTCGTTTATAAAATCCAAGAAGTTTTATCATTTTTATGAATAGAGAAATTAACAATTTATGTCCAAATAAAATGTTCACAAGTGAGAAGCTCCCTCCCTCCCTTCTCACTGCTGTGTGTGTGCACTTGGATGGGTTAGTGTAAATGCAGAGCACCAATTCCGAGTATGGGTCACCATACTTGGCAAATGTCACAACTTTCACTTTCAAGACTCACCTTTTGTTCATTTTTACCATAAGTGCTTTGCTCCCATCTGCAGGATGAATCACGCAATGAAGAATGATGCACACCCACCGAAGCTTTGATACGATACCAAAAGAATACCTTTGGAACAGAAAGCAATGTTTATTACAAATTTTGTCTGAATTGACCTCTATTTGTTGTAGGCATAGTTCATTTTATAATACCTCAGCATACTATTTATTGTGTTTTTGGTTAGAACATCATAACACTGTAGTAAAATCAACTTAATATTATGGATACAGTGTAGTTCTAACATGGATTACACTGATCTTACATTGACTAACATTTATAGCATCTTGCTGTGAAACAAAGTTTCAGTAAGTGAGCAGTCAGTCATCAGTGCTTGTGTCTGCTGTGTTCAGGTTTAGGTTTTGATGCTTGAATATAAGCTGCAGTGTTTCTGTATCAATCTGCTTTAAGTTTAGTGTGACTTTATCTCCACACTGACTTCTGACTGACACGAGTCTGTCCTCAGTGAAGTGTCTCTTCACGCTGGAGGAGGAGTCCCGCTCATCAGTGCTCACACTTTATTGATATATATGGAGAAAATAAAAATGCTGCTTTCTGATTTGTCACTGATTGTGTTTGATGATTTCCTCTGTTGTGTCTAATAAGGTAACAGTGAGTGTCATTGGCAGCTGTGAGTCTCTCTCTCTCTCTTTAGGGGGCTGACAGGAGCCAGTTTCTTCAGTGTGTTTGAGGGAGCAGAGGAGAAACGTGTGCTGACAGTCAAACAGACGGTGAGACGATCAGAAGATGATGGAGGGATGTCTGACACTCATTTTACTCTTCACTATAATCACTCTAACCACATCTGGTGAGTACAAAATAGACAGTAAGAGGTGAAATTATACGTTTATATGAGCAGTTTATCTATAATGGCCTTATACCACTAGAAACTAAACAGATCAAACAAATAGAGATTGTGAACAGACCACAAATTATCTAATATGAATACAATTTTATGATTTGTTTGACCTTTTACAGGCGGCCAAATTATTATTATTATAATTTTTGCATATGTTCTTGTCCAGCTTTATTTTTCCAGCTTTGAATATTTGTAAATATTTGTGTGCACTGTGTGATTCCCACTTTGCAACTTTCTGCAGATGATTTCTAGACTGTTCTACTACTATGTCCAAATTTTCCAAACAGATTTCGAGAATGTGAGGTTGGTCAGTGATAACAGTCTCTGTGCTGGTAGAGTGGAGGTTTATTATGATGATCAGTGGGGAACAATGTGTGGTGATGACTGGGATCCGACTGATGCTGCAGTGGTCTGTAGAGAGTTGGGATGTGGAGAGGCTGTAGAGGCTCTGGGTGATGCTCGTTTTGGATCAGGATCAGGACGGATCTGGATGGATGATGTGGCCTGTAGTGGATCAGAGACCACACTGAAGAACTGTAGATCAAGAGGATGGGGTTCTCATAACTGTAATCATGGTGAAGATGCTGGAGTCAGATGCTCAGGTAAGCTGCAAATGTAGCCTATCACTGATCAGATGTTCCTTCATAAACTTATTTTATGAAAAATATGAAAGTAAAAATTGATTTCAAAACATTAAACATTATTATTAATTATTGATTTAATAAAGCATTGATAATTAGCATGTTTTATGGTCTGAACAACTCAATTGGATCAATAATTTATTTTTTGTATGATAATTATAGTGACAGATGGTCTTCTGTGTATAATTAGAAACCTTAACCTACAGAAGGTCAAGACTTGTGGACGGGTCTCACCTGTGCTCTGGGAGAGTGGAGATTCTTCTTGTAGGTGGATGGGGTTCAGTGTGTGATGCTGCCTTTGACCATCAGGATGCAGAGGTTGTGTGTAGAGAGCTGGACTGTGGGGCTCCTGTACAGGTGCTGGGAGCAGATGCTTTTGGCAAAAGAGACGCTCAGATGTGGACACAAGAGATTCAGTGCAGAGGAAATTAATCACACATTCGACGCTGTCCATCATCAAACTCACATAATATGACCTGCACATACGACAATGATGCCGGACTGATATGTTCTGGTAAAATGTTTTTAAAAAAATCTAATTGTTAAATATACTAAAATTAAATGACCATATTAAGCAGTGCTAAGACCTGGAAAATTAGTCAGATTATCTCTGTTCTCTTACATAGAATCTCTTTTATTAGTTTTCAGTAAGCTCTGTGTTCTTTGTCCAGGTTACACTGATCTCAGGCTGGTAAATGGTTCAGACTCTTGTTCTGGTCGAGTTGAACATCAGTACTTCAAATTGGGTAAATGGGGCACAGTGTGTGATGCATGCTGGGATATGAGAGCTGCCAGTGTTCTCTGTAGACAGCTGAATTGTGGGATTGCTGTGTCTGTTGTGGGATCAGACTGGTTTGGAGAAGGAAGTATTGAAATCTGGGCTGATGTGTTTGATTGTAACGGGAATGAAACAAAACTCTCAGAATGTTCCATCTCTTCATGGAGTCGAGCTGAATGTTCTCATAAACGAGATGTTGGAGTCATCTGCTCTAGTGAGTCTATATTACTCTGAAATTTACTAATATTATGATTCTGAGATAATTCTGAGATTCTGAGAGTTAACCTTGCACAATATACAATACTTGTTCCCTATACATGTACTTTTCAGACTTTAGATTAATGCTTGTGAGATTTAGGTTTTGAAATTAATTATGTAAAATGTAATAATTATATAAAGCATGTTTATTATCCAAATGTTCCTCTGTGGTCTTTAACACATTTACAGTATTTTTTTTTAAATGTCAGATCTTTCACTCAGATTCCTCTCTGGCTCTTCATGACGGTCTGGTGCGGTTGTCTGGAGAGAGACAGTGTGAGGGGGAGGTGGAAGTTTTCATCCATCAGGTCTGGAGGAGAGTTCTGCTGGACTCCTGGAGTCTCACTGAATCCTCTGTGGTCTGCAGACAGCTGGGCTGTGGCTCTGTGCTGAACTTCTCCAGCTCCTCTTCATCGAGTCCTGAACACAGTCATGAGTGATTCTTCAGTTGTTTGTGATCAATAATGTGTTTTTCTTTCTCTGAATATCAGGTCGCAGGTCCATCAGGCTGGTGGGTTCTGGGGAAGACTGTGCAGGGAGGCTGGAGGTTTTTCACAGCGGCTCATGGGGGACAGTGTGTGATGACTCCTGGGATATTAAAGATGCTCATGTGGTGTGCAGACAGCTGCAGTGTGGAGTGGCCCTCAGTAACCAGCAGGTACCAGCCTGGTTTGGTCCTGGTTCTGGACACATATGGCTGGATGAGGTGGAGTGTGAGGGTAATGAGACGTCCCTGTGGAGCTGCTCTTCTCCAGGCTGGGGAAAACATGACTGTCAACACAAGAAGGATGTAGGAGTCGTGTGCTCAGGTAAACAGTACATTAGAAGAAATGCTCTCCATAAATGTTATTTTTTCCCCAAAAAAAGGCTAATGCATATTGCAAATGCTGATAACATATTATGTCAGTGACAAAGTATTGCAGTAACTAATATTTTAGATGCTGGCAGCACGAATCAGCCTTTAATTAACCCGTTATTTTGGTGATTATTAAAATTGAGTACTACTGTACCTGAATTGAAGTTGTTTTAATGCACACCCCTTTCCATCTAGAGTTTAAAGAGATCAGGTTAACTGAGGGCTGTGAAGGGAATCTGGAGGTTTTCTACAATGGATCCTGGGGTAATGTGTGCTACAACCAGATGGACAGAGACACAGCGAGTCTGATCTGTCAAGAGCTGAACTGTGGAAGATCTGGCAGTGAACCCAGTTATTCAGAGGGACAGAAGTCTCGTAACTGGCTTGATAAACTTAAGTGTCGTCCACATGATTCATATCTGTGGCAGTGTCCATCTTCGGCCTGGGGACAGATTGACTGTGGTGAAGATGAAGTGGCCACAATCACCTGCTCAGGTAAGATATATACCTGATTTAAGATGGATTGAAATTGTTAAGCCTTGTTTGTTTAAATATCATTATTATTTTTTGTTCTATTCAATGGTAAATTAAATTTGAACACGTTATAATCTCAGAGGATCAGATTCTTGAGTTGCCTCAGAGTTTTCTTACATGTTCTACCTCACCATCTCCATACAAGAGACAGTGTTCAAGTAAGTTTATTATGATTTTATTATTATTATCATCACTTTTTTTGTAAAAGGTGTGCTGAAGCTGCTCGATGCTGATGTGTGTGTTTTAGATCATGTTCCTCTCAGACTGAGTGGAGGGGACGGCCGGTGCTCTGGGAGGCTGGAGGTGTATCATAACGCCGTGTGGGGCTCAGTCTGTGATGATCACTGGGACATCAGCGATGCTCAGGTGGTCTGCAGGCAGCTGGGTTGTGGAGCAGCTCTGAGAGCTAATAGGAATTCGGTCTTTGGTGCTGGTGACGGTGTTGTGTGGATGAACAAAGTCGAGTGCAGAGGGAATGAGATTCACCTGTGGGACTGTCCTCTCTCCCTGAATAACCACACTGACTGCTTCCGCAAGAAGCTTGTTACACTCGCCTGTGCAGGTCACAGCAAATGTTAATTTGTTAATTTTTAGATCATTTTATGTTAATAATTTTTTTAATATAATTTTAGTACTAATAATAGTTGAGTATTGATTCTGTCATTAGCATGATTTAATGTGTTTGTTTTGACAGACTTGTCAGATGTGTCAGTGTCCACTACTCCTGCCACAACATCATCAGCTTCTCCTCCAGTGCGCTCAACATCAGTCTCTCCTTCACAAACTCCTCCACCAGCATCTCTCCCGGTGCTTGTGATTGTTCTGGGAGTTGTGCTCTTACTGCTCTTAGTGCCACTGCTTATACTGATTCAGCAGAACAGTGATGAGGAGAGGTAGGAGAGATCCAGAGACTGTCATATTGTGTCTTATTCAGTGTGTGATCAGTCATGTGTTGTAAACTGACAGCAGGTTTGTCTGTCTACACTCACAGCTCTCTCTAAGAGGAGACACAGGACGATGTCTGAGGCCGTTTATGAGGAGATTCAGCACAGACACAATCACTTCACTCAGAGGGGTGAGACATGAGCCATCAATCTCATTTAATATCATTAATAAGAGTCTGTCAGACAGTTGATGTTCATCTATTATTAGTCCTGTTAAACCTCCTGCTTCAAACCACAGAATTCCTGACAGAAAACCACAGAGCTGCAGGTGCATGTTTGTGTGTGTGTGTGTGTGATAGACAGAGAGAGAGAGAGAGAGAGAGAGAGAGAGAGAGGGAGTGTTTGTGTGTCAGTCAGCGTCTCTTCCTGTGTGTATTTTTAGAGGGTCATAAGCAGGTATATGTTTGTACATGTACAGTAGATGCAGGTGTGTGTGTGTGTGTTTTCCTCTTCCTTTGTATATTTCTGGAAGGCAGTAAGAAATGGGTTCATATGTTTGCTAATAGGCCTAAACAACATGGGATTTATTTCTTGAATGCTTTAAATAATAAAGTTATTGTGTTAAGTAATGAAGTAATTTGTTATGTTGTCACTAACACAATATTTTATAATCGAAAGGAAACTGATTCAGTCTGTTTGTAATGATGAACATGTTTCTGTTCTGCTTTTCTTTAACAGGGAGTCTCATCTCTGAAGAACTGCATTCTGGGTATGAAGATGCTGATGAGCTTCTCTCAGGTTAGAGAGCTGAAGCACATAATCATTCCGCATTTCACTAAAAAGCTTTATAATGAGTAAATGTAACTAGTAATTCCATATTATATTTGATTAATGACTCAATACTATTCAAATACTGCTGTTTACTTGTATATTAACAGTCTGCTTTCATTTTTAGCAAAGGAGTTCAATACTGCATATTATGATGATGTCACCAATGGCAGTGGCCTAAAAGGTCAGTGACCTTTTAAATTGATCACCTGATTCATTACCAGATGACGTATAATACATTTTCTTATGATCTGCAGCAAGAACATTTTTGACTTTTGTATCCAAACATATTGTGTGTTGATGCAGAAGAGATGGTGAAGGAAATCACTCCGGGATACTATGATGATGTCATCACTGATGGACTGAAACCAGATCGTGAGACAGGTGTCACTCTCTTATTCTACAGCAGCATATAATATACTTTTAAAGGTCCCGTTTTTCATGCTTTTTTGAAGCTTTGATTGTGTTTACAGTGTGCAATATAACATGTGTTCATGTTTCGCGTGTAAAAAAACACAGTATTTGTCACACAATTCACATATCTGTATACCACTGTTTTCACTGTCATAAAAACGGGCTGACAACTTCCTTGTTCTACTAAGTCTCTCCCTCAGAAATACGTTACAAGTTCTGATTCTGCCAGGAATTCCTGTGTTGTGATTCGACACCAACTTAGCACACGTTACCCTCCTGGAAACGTGATTGGGCTAGTTTTGAGAAGCAAGTGGGCAGGATTTGTTTTGAAAACCTGGCAATCCCGATCTGAACGCACGTGCTGGAGATGTACTTATAATCACAGGAGCGTTTTTACTGACGAGATGCATTCGATTTTTTTGCACAGCTGTAGCTGCACTGGGTTGTACATTATAATTAACTCAAATGATATATAGGGAATTTTAATAATTAATCAGGAATATGATTAATATATATCTCATATGACAGTTACATTAAAATTATTGAAGATGAAAAATAAGTCAATTGTATACATCAATAACTCATTACAAGGTACTGTAATTTACTCATTAATATGTCAATATTCCATTCTTCATATCAATTATAGTGATATCTCTTACTGTAAATTACCGCAAATCAAACAGTGGTTTGTCCAGCAAACGGCCGTAAGATTAACTTATCAACTTTCAATAAAGTTATCTCTTCTTATAATTCAAGGAAAAATATTCTCTGGCCATGAAAACATTATCCTATCACTATGAAATTTCGGTTACTAAAAAGTAAATAGCTAAAGATCAGACATTTCATTGACTCGTGAGGTGAGCGACAGAGGCAATCATGAATATATATTGGTTTTTAATAATTGAACTGATAATACATCAAACTACAAATCACACAGAGTAAATACGCGTACGACAATACAGACCGTAAACTTTGTACAAGACATAACGGAATCCAAATGAGGGAGAGAGAGAGAGAATGAGTGAGAGAGGATGAGAGAGAGAGAGGTGAGAGAATTAGGCGTGATCACAGAATCATGCGCTCAGTTATGCAAACTCACAGACAGTAACCCTTGAAAGACAACAATGAATCAAATCACCTTGAAAAGGTAATAGACAAACTTTAAGCAGCATTTAAATCTCCATAGAGAATGATACTTGCATGTGGTCTCTTTGTGACTCGCCAGACCAGCGTGCGTGTGAGCGTGGTCCTTTGTAGCTAGGCGTGTTCTTTCGTGTCTTCCGGGGCTACTGCGGAATCGCGCGATATTACATTTACATTTAATCATTTAGCAGACGCTTTTATCCAAAGCGACTTACAAATGAGAACAATAGAAGCAGTCAGGTCAACAAGAGAACAACAACAGTATACAAGTGCCATGACAAGTCTCAGTTAGTCTAGTATAGAACGCATAGGTAGGTGTTTTTTTTTTTTTTTTTTAATTAAAAGACAAGAAAAGGAAAAGTGCTAGTGTTAGTTGGTTAAGTGCAGGCGAAAAAGATGAGTCTTTAGCTGTTTCTTGAAAATGAGTAAAGACTCAAGTACGAATTGAGATTGGGAGGTCATTCCACCAGCTGGGGACAGTCCAGGAAAAGGTCCTTGAGAGTGATTTTGAACTTCTTTGGGATGGTACCACAAGGCGTCGATCACTTGCAGAGCGCAAACTTCTGGAGGGCACATAAGATTTAACCAATGAGTTTAGGTAAGTTGGTGCCGTGCCAGTGGTTGTCTTGTAGGCTAGCATCAGTACCTTGAATTTGATGCGAGCAGCTACTGGTAGCCAGTGTAACCTGATGAGGAGCGGAGTAACGTGAGCTTTCTGTGGCTCATTGAAGACAATATTTGAAAGGTCCAACAAACGTAATGATTCGTCTTCCTCGTGTAGAGAGGAACTTAGTAAGTAAAAGAAATGAAAACAACGGAGATGAAAGCTACGGAGGTGAAAGCTCCCGACGGAGCAATGAAAACGACTGTTCTCTCAGCTGCCGTGCTGAGATCAACGGCGATAGAAGAGCGGACCAAGAGTGCAAGGAAGAGCAAGAAAAACAAGCAGAAGAGAGGGAGGAACTTCCTGGGTCAGTTCTACTTATGGAGTGACTGGTTCATGCCTATGTTTGCGTGAACAACCAATGAACATCCGCGATCTGAAGCGGGAAAAACGTTCCTTTGTCTCCTGGGAACCACCCACTCTAATAAGTTATGGCTGATCAGATTTCAGCAGTGATATTCTAGCAAGTTCGTAATTCCAGATTGATAAATTTTTCATTAATTTGCTTTATATAAGTGAGTCCGTCAAAGCATGACGATTAAACAGATATCAAAAATAACATATGTAACTGATAGAAACACGACGTTACATTCATATGCAGAATTACACACATTTAAAGTTTGATTAACACACAATAAAACTGCAGATACTCCAATTTATATGGGGAAACATCTACTGCACAAAAAGGCAATACTCAATACATTTAGAATACACTGAGAAGATAAAAGGGTACTATTGTCTTTTCTAAGAGTTAGCTTTCCTGTTCTGTCAGTTAGGTCATAAAGTTTTACGACCTGGGCAGGGGGGTAGGGTTACAACTCATGATTCTATTTGAGAACATTAAATTAGGAGAAGCATTTCCAATTTACAAGACAGCAATTTATAATCCCCGCATAACCGGATTAACCATTCTATGCAACCCACAAACCTATTCAAAATACATATTATTAAGGACTTACATAAAGAGCATAAAGAAAAGTTAGTGTGTGTGTTTAGGAATGTGGGTGTTTCATTTCTCCTTTGAGGCTCGCGCGGGTATCCCTAGACAGTCTCAATAGGTGTAATAACTGTCACCCACGCCAGGATGTTGCCGACATCGCGGCGCCCCAAATGGTGAATTATGTTGGAAGATGTTGTAAAACGAAGGTCCTTGTTTACTCACGTTCTGGTCTTTGAGTGCAGAATGTGTTAGAGAGTCAGGATTCATTAATATGGAACAGATGGCTGAAATACCATCAGCTCATTAGTGTTACACAGCCCTAACATCTAGTTAACAAAGCTAAACAGCGTTGCCCTTTGTGTAATAAGTTACAGAAACTGTTAAACGCACCAACTTAAATAATAAAATAAATTTACCATTTGTGGTCCATAAACAACCCCTCTCCAGACAAAGAGGGAACTGCTCCATCTTTCAAGAATAATCTTTGTGTGAATCTGGCATTTAACTGATTGAGATTGAGGAAGCTGTCCTCAGCAAAATGTGCTGCACACAGTTTTACATGTGGATTATAATTTTCGGGAACCGAGTTAAACATAAATTGTAACCATTGATCTCTACGTACAGCGTCCCTGGGAAGGCCAAACAAAGATGATTGGACTCCAAGATAAAATAACAGCATTTAGATGATATGGCGACAAACACAAACGCAACTCTTCCTCTTCTCCGTCGGAGCGCAACTAGACCACGCCCCCTATTTTGTGTATTCATGTGGGCGGAGGTTAGTCAAAAAACTGTTTTAGTGATGTCATTACTGCAGGAACTAGAGGGATGTAGTCCAAACGGGTCATTCGTTGTAACCAAATTCTGTTAAATAAAATATCTTGCTTGGCATTGAACTTTGAGCTTTAGAATTTTACAGATATTATTTATACTCTAACAACAACATTACACACTAACTAAAGTTTAAAACATGGGATCACGAAGAACGGGACCTTTAAATCAAAATATTACAGTATATTTAAGATAGATATTTCAAATTTGTTTCTGAATGTAATGAATGTGTGTGTCTGTGATGAATTTGTGAATTTTTAGAAGACACACCTGAGAACTATGATGATGTCATGACAGGCGGACACAACCCTGAAATCAAAAAAGATTTTTTACTTTATCAGTTTTTTT
The DNA here is from genome assembly GCF_963082965.1 of Carassius carassius. NCBI lineage: Eukaryota > Metazoa > Chordata > Actinopteri > Cypriniformes > Cyprinidae > Carassius > Carassius carassius. Next base: position 7,179,282 of record NC_081776.1, on the reverse strand, counting down.
TTTTATTAATATCACTCTACAATCAAGTTCTTTACAGATAATATTTTAAATTACTGCCTCAATGGATTTTTGGTTTACACTTAAATTGACTCATATTTGCATTTGTAGTGAACACACCAGAGAATTATGATGATGTCATCATTAACAGATCGAGCTCTCAAGGTTTAACAGGTGAGATGCACAGAACTACATTTTTCACGTATTTACATAAGTATTGTGATGTGCTGGAAAAAGCTGGTACAGTAGTCGCTGTAAGGATATAATGACTTCCATTTATCTGCGCTTATACTTTGGGCATGATTTTTTTCGCCAAAAGACGGTCAAAAGCACTGCAAGCCTGTGGACATGATTTGCAAACGAAAACAACAGTTTAAAGAACTGCAAAACGGATTGACTGCATAGAACCAATCTATATGTGTAAAAAAACAAAATGTTGCAAATGTCTAAATTACCTGTTGTGCATGTGAAGCAAAAAGTTCCCGAAATAATCCGATATGTAAAGCTCCGTCTTTCTTTTCTCTGCGCTTACAATTTTGGTACGAGCAAGTGTGAGGGGGAGGGCGGGGTCCACCTTCTGCTAGTAGCCAATCAAATGAGCCTTTTGCTGACTCTTCATTTACTCTTATCTCATTGGTTCACATTATATGCCAATCCCAAGACGTTCAAAATAGTTCTTCATTCAGGAATGGTACTTTTAACGTAGACATACAGTAAAAAAAAAAAAAAAAAAAATTAAAAAATAATAATAATAATAACAACTTAATTAAAACATGACATTTTATAAGTTGCGTACCATTAGGCTGTGTGTTCTTACTGAATTTGGAGCTGTCTAGTTTCCTTTATAATTTATAAACAATATAATCAATCCTAAATGTAAAGAGAAGCCAATGTAAATATTATTTTGAGGACATGAACATTTGGCATTCAGAAAATCAACAGATATCAACTTTTGAAATTACAGTTAAAAAAACGAAGGAAAATATGAGAAATATCACTCTCACTGCTTTTGTATTATGTGTATTTACTTCATTCTGAGTGTTAGAATATATTTATAGTATATATATATATATATATATATATAGTATATATAGTATATAAATATATATATATATATATATATATATATATATATATATATATATATATATATATATATATATATATATATAGTATATATAGTATATAAATATAGCAGCAGACAAAAAGTCAAATGAATGTGCTGTGAAATGATCTCTACATGAAAGAAATTAGTTTTTTAGCTGAAATGTAGCTGTGAAAAACAAATGACATTTTTGTCTGGAATAAAGTGAGGAGCTTCCTCATGTGGCGACACAAGGACAATACTTGTATGCTCCTCTTTATAATAAGAGCTTTGCTGCCATCTGCTGGACACATATACAAATGTCTTTGATATGATGGCAAATTAATATCTTTAGTATTTACCCATATACTGTCTTCCTGCTCCCTCAGGACCCTTAAAGCATTAATTAAAATAAATAAAACAACAACAATAATATAATAATAATATATATATATATAACAGTTTTTTTTAGTTGTACAAATACTCTCTCATATGTAATTTATTCAACAGCTGAAAGTGTCTGATTATAGTGGAGATACTGAGCTATACTTAGTAGCATTGCTGGTCATGTGATCTCAACTTGGCTGCCACCAGGCACATTTAACCAGCTTATTTTTCAACACAGAATTCGTTTTCTGTGAATGTGTGAGACTTCTGGTTCATTAGCTGCTAGATAAATAATGAGAAAAATAACAATGTGCAGTAAACTGTAAAATTTTATGCACTACAAACCAGTGTGTTCATAATTAAGATTATACATTAAATACATTAATAAAAGGTAAGACACACCAGTTTGCAATATCAAGCAGCAAAACTATACTATACTTTTGTATAGCTAAAAATAGCCAGAAGTGGATGAGACTGAAGCCAGACATAACATTTAAAAAAGGACACACTCTTATAGGAAAAATAAAAGGTGGATACACTGGAGAACAAAAGGGACCAATGAGTTCCCTTTCGAAAGCTACAGTCGATGCTGCGCTGCTCAGCGTATTGGGAAACGTCTTAATCGTGACCAGCTGTGAATTATGTGTATAACACGTTGATAGAATTGACCCGGAGGTAATATAGCCTCAGTTGATGACGTCATCGGAGCGTCCCCGCAACATGGGGCTATAAATAGATAAGCCACAGGTGCATCAACAGGTCTTTTGTCTTCAGATCATTCAGTGCATGTGTGCGTCAGGAAAATTCTTTCATCTGCTACAGATCTTTGTTAGGATCAAACAACAACACGGTAAGTGTTCCTCCGTCGTAGGGATCTGCATGACGAGCGACTGACGGGTCCGTCCCTTTCGCTTGTTGCATCACCTGATCCACGCATCCCTTGTCTAGGCGCAGCGTAGCAATCTCCAGCGAGCGTTTCTCTCAGTTACTGCCCGGAAACGTAGCGGTGCTAAGAGTCTCGCTACCTCTACGGAGGTCTCTAGAGCAGCTAGTACGGTCATCCCCTGCCGGTCCGCTGCTCCAGGACGCCGAGCTAGTGGCTCTAGGCGCATGAGGAAGCGTTCGCTGAGCTTCGTCGAGCCACAGATTTGTCTCCCCATGCGACCAAGCAAACGGCCCATGCCATCGGCCGTTCTATGTCAGATTGGGTCAGCACGGAGAGGCATCTGTGGCTTAATTTGATGGGCATTGAAAAAGCATTCATCAGTTCCTTCCTCGCCGCACTCAAGGGGAGGGGCCATCGGCACCACATACGCTGTGCCCGTCTCTCCTCAGTGCCTTCAGGAGATCGTTCTGCCAACCCTGCCTGTGTTTCAGGGCGCAGCAATCTCCGACGAGCGCTTCTCTCAGTTACCGCCCAGAATCGTAGCAGTGCTAAGAGGCTCGCTACCTCTACGGAGGTGTCTAGAGCAGCTAGTACAGTCATCCCCTGCCGGTACGCCACTTCAGGGCACCGAGCTAGTGGCTTCTAGGCGCACGAGGAAGTGTTCGCCCCTTCCCGTTACCCTCACAAAACCCCTCCATCCCCGCCATCTCTCCAACCAGATGCTTCAGCATCTGTGGTGATTCCTTTGGGGTTGTTGCACATGAGACCGTTTCAGTTGTGGCTAAAGCCAAAGGATTTCATCCAAGAGCCAATCCTCAAAAGCAAATAAAAGTGAATCTCTGTGGCTCAGACCCCGGTTCCTTGCCTTGGGTCCCACTCTAGGGGCACTGTGTCGTCGCAGACTGCTAACGACGGATGCCTCCCTGATGGGCTGGGGAGCGGCCTTTGTTGGCCATCCAGCTCAAGGGGAATGGGAGGGTCATCAGCTCGATTGGCACATCAATTGCCACGAGCTGATGGCCGTATTTCTGGCTCTGAAATATTTTCTCCATCAATTGAGGGGCTGTCATGTCCTAGTATGGGTAGACAACACAGCGGCAGTCTCTTATATAAATCACCAGAGAGGTCTGCGCTCAAGCAATCTGAACAGAATAGCGAGGCAGATTTTTCTTTGGGTCCAGGACAAGTTCCTGTCAATCAGAGCTGTTTACTTTCTATGTGGGGTCAGATTTACTGTCCAGACAGACACTACCGACAGGGGAATGGAGACTCCACCCGTAAGTAGTTTAACAGATTTAGAAAAATTTTACAAAGCAGAGGTGGACCTCTTCGCCTCCCAACAGACAGTGCAATGTCCCCTCTCTACTTTTCTCTGGCTCACCCAGCCCCCCTGGTTCTGGATGTGATGGCGCACACATGGCCCAAAATGCGCCTGTATGAGTTTCCTCCAGTTTCTCTGCTCCCGGGAGTTCTAGCCAGAGTTCGTCAACAAGGGTCTTGCCTCTTGCTGATAGCACCACGTTGGCCGAACTGAGTGTGGTTCTCGGAGATAATATCTCTCCTCGACGGCTCGCCATGGGCAATTCTTATGTCTCAGGCAGAGGGCACGATATTCCATCCCAGGCCCGACCTGTGGAATCTTCATGCTTGGCCCCTGATGGGTACCAATTGAGAAACACAGGGCTTTCGCGGGAAGTTATTGATTCCATTCTAAGTACTAGGGCTTCCTCCACTAGATGTGTTGTACACAATGTAGATCGAGTCAACTGCCAGATTGCTTCAGTTCTGGACTTCATGCAAGAGAAGTTATCAACAGGCACATGCCCTGCCACTCTTAAGGTTTATGTGGCTGCTCTTTCGGCTTGCCATGCCTTGGTTGATGGGGTGCCACTCAGGAGACACCCTCTGCTCTCTCGCTTCCTTCGTGGGACCAGGCGACTGAGGCCTACAGCAAAAACCCAAGATGCCTTCTTGGGACTTAGCTATAGTTCTCGAGGGTCTGGTTGAAACCCCCATTTGAGCCTTTAGAATCAGCGTCTGATAAACTTCTGACTCTAAAAATGTTTTTCTCATGGCAATAACGTCTTTAAAGAAAATTGGGGATATGCAGGATATCTCGCCATCATGTTTAAACTTTGCTCCAGGAATGGTGAAAGTGATTTTGCATCCTCATCCTGATTACCTGCCTAAGGTTCTGTTTTCGGCTGTACATCCGGTCATTCTAGAGGCCTTCTGCCCTCTGCCATTCACAACGCCAGAGAAGGAGAAATCTTGGACCTTGTCCAGTCCATGCTCCTCAGACTTACATCCACCGCACTAGCCAGTGGCGTAAGTCAGAGCAACTGTTAACCTATTAAGGTGGGGGTAACAGAGGAGCAGCTGCCACCAAGCAGAACATGTCTCATTAGGTCAGGGATGCTATTGCTCTTGCTTATGAGGCGCGCAGTCAAGCTTCGCCTAAAGGTCTTAGAGCTCACTCCACCAGGGGGGGTCGCCTCCTCTAGTGCTTTAACAAGGGGTGCCCCCTTATAACAGGTTTGTGATGTGGCAGGTTGGTCCTCTCTGCACACATTCATAAGATTTTATAGTTTGGATGTTCATGCTACTCCGGGCTCTCATGTCCTTGAGTCAACATCAAAAGCTAATGTCTGAGGCCTTCTTGTGGTTTTGTAGCACACCTACACAACCTTAGGGGTCCAGGCATTTTCAAGCATGGCGGCATGGGTATTCTCGTTCCCAATGCGCTGAGCAGCGCAGCATCGACTGTAGCTTTCGAAAGGGAACGTTCCTGGTTACTTAACTGTAACCTTGTTTCCTGAGAAAGCGGAACGAGATGCTGCGCTGCGTTAACGTGCTGAAGATGTCCCAGGACTGCTCTTCAGACAAAATATAGATTTTAGCTTGTGATGTTGCAGTGCACACTTCTTTGAGGCTTCTGATTGGCCAACAATGCTTTATTGTCAGGGTTATATCACCACCTAATGGTTCAGCAACTTTTTCTAATCTCTTGACAGCACTTCATAGTGTGTTTTTTTATTTTATTTTATTTTATTTTATTTATTTTTTTAAATGGAGGAAAAACTACTGTTTATAAAAATATCAGTGTATGTGTGGACTAGGCCTCAGACGTGTGTTCTGTGTAATAAAGTCAATCAAGGGAAAAAGGATCCTTCAAATGAGATAAAGTGTTTTATAAACTGATATGACATGTTTTTCTGTCATTCTTGATCAGAGAGAGTTCAGGAGGAGTATGATGATGTGATGAGTGTCAGTGATGTGAGAAACCCATTGGGTAAGTTATTATAACCCTTTTGTTTTCATTATATTAACATAATTATTTTAATTTAGTCAATATTTTCTAGTTTAGATTTAAAATATTCATCCAATAACAACATTTGACCTGATTTAATATTTAATAACAGATTATGATGATGTGGAGGAGGAGTCAAACAAAGAAGTGGGGCATTCGGCTCAGTGATCATCCACTGCCTCGGTTCAACAAATCTGAACAAAGTTTGAGTGATATTGTTATTGATATTTATGTTAAAAACTCAGATTTTTATACCCTTGAGAGTTTTGTATTTTTTTTTTTGGCCTTGTCAATATCAATAAAAATAACTTTTTATACTTATAATGTGTATTATAATAGGACATTACACAAACTCTGAAATCAAACTTAAGCTCTTGCCTTATAAAACACAACCACAGTGATAGTTGAAGACATCTTAAACATATGACCAAATGACCGTGAGTGATTTAACAGTCTTTAGCATCGCTGCAGCAAGCACTAGAGATTTGTAAGTGGATAAATGCTGAATAAATAAATAGTCTAACTTATAAAATAATAATTTTAAAAAAGTTATTAATATTATTAACATTATTAATATGTGCTAAAGTGTGTTTTTAACCAGTAAATGAATATGCAAATTGTTTGTGTGCTGGGCATTTGACTTTTATATGCATCATTTATTAGGCTGTATAAGTGTTGAGTTATGTGTAATTCAACAACCTGTAAGACGTTTAAAATACATCTTCAATATAATCCATATGAATCACTTTAAAATTACTTGCACAACATATTATGACTTAATGCTTAACAGAACATTATAACTCAGTGCAGATCATGTTTTATTAATCAATATAAAACAAGTACAGTTGCCTGTTGTGTGACGTCACAATAATTTCAACTACACAAATGCTGCAGTCATACATGAAAACATGGTGATGTCCTGCTAATTTATGATTCTTTTAATATTCGTTTGGTCGGAGATTGTTCTTTCCTGCAGTACTGAGTCATTCAAAGCTGCACACAACATTACAGCTTCTCACTGCTGACAGAGATAGTGTGGAGCTGCAGGTTCGTTTTTATACATCTATTAATATCTAGTTACAGTTTTGCTGAGTGAACTCCAATGATTCAGTTCAATTATTCATTTAACATTTCGTTAGTCATAAAGTTTACAATTGCAGTCCTTTACTGTCACCAAAGGAATAGATCGGTATTGCAGAATTAAACACATACAAGTGCAGCTGCAAACTTTTTCTGTATGATGAACTGTTTATGTATTTTATCTTTTTAAATGCCCTACTAATAAACTACATGCATTAATATATGTAAACTAATGTGGTCTTGACAAGCATTGCTAAAATATACTTTTGAATAGTAATACTTTTGAATCTTTAAAAATGTAGTCTACATTTTAATTAATAGGATAACTAACATGAACTCAAAGAGAGAAGCATGAAGCAATTTGTTATCTAAACTATAGTATTTCTATTAGGGGCGTAGCCATCTTTTCAGAAGTGAGGGGGACAGAAATTATATATATATATATATAAACCATTACAATATAATATAAAACATTACAATATAAAATTTCTGTAATCTATAGCCTACCAGTCAACAGTTTTAGAACAGTAAGATTTTTTATGTTTTTAAAGAAGTCTCTTCTGCTCACCAAGCCTGCATTTATTTGATCCAGAATACAGCAAAAGCAGTAATAATGTGAAATATTTTTACTATTTAAAATAACTGTTTTCTATTTGAATATATTTTAAAATGTAATTTATTCCTGTGATCCAAGCTGTATTTTCAGCATCATTACTCCAGTCTTCAGTGTCTCATCCTTCAGAAATCATTCTAATATGCTGATTTGCTGATTATCATTATTTAAAAGATATGAGTACATTTTTTCAGTATTCTTTGATGAATAGAAGGATCCAAAGATCAGCATTTATTTGAAATAAAAAGCTTTTGCAACATTATACACTATATCATTCAAAAGCTTAGAGGTTTTTTTTTTTTTGAGCAGAAAATCTGAATATCAGAATTATTTCTGAAGGATCGTGTGAATGGAGTAATGATGCTAAAAATTCAGCTTTGAAATCTCAATAAATTACATTTTGAAATATATTCAAATAGAAATCAGTTATTGTTTTGCTTTACTTTGGATCAAATAAATGCAGGCTTGGTGAACAGAAGAGACGTCTTTAAAAAAACTTTAACAAGCTTACTGTTCAAAAACTTTTGATTGGTAGTGTATAGGCAACTTAAAATTTTCTCTAACTTCAGGCTTATAATTGGCTTAGAAATCTATAACTGCTGGACAATAGCAAATAATAATGATCTGTTTATATACTACAAACACTTTTTTATCACATAATAAGGCAGAATAGTTTCTTGTAATAATAATGTGTTCTGTTTCCAAAAGTGTCTGTTTTTCTGTGAAAACAACGGCTGGACGCTTTTGTCCATATTAGGAGTTTCCGAGTATGAACCTCTACCCGAACCTCTATGCGAACACACTAGACCGAAAAAGTGCAGGGGACGAATTTCCGTGATGATAAAACTGCACGTCCCCAGCGTAATCTACGCCCCTGATTTCTATATCTGCAATTGCTGGGCTTTGATTCTGTTAATAAACTGGAAAGTTTCCTGTCCCAATCAGTTTCCTTTATGATCATTTTAGTGAGTGACCTTGTAAAGACAGTTTTAAATTAGTTAGAAGAGTCCTAAGTGACTGTGAAGAGTTGTGAGTAGAGATGCTCAAACATCACCTGAAAGTCGGTGCATGAAATAAATGATCCATCCGCCAACCCACACCTGTTTTTCTGTGATTTTGATATCCTCCCCTAACCTGAGAGAGGCACTGCGTGGAGGGCAGAAACATCGTCTGAGCCTTAAGGGGGTAATGGTAACAGAAACATAAGAACATGCTCATAGGCCTATCACTTTTCTTTCTTGCGTGCGATAAGTTTACAACATTGAATTATACAAACTTGTGTAACCCACTGATTCAAATCCGTCCAGATTTCAGCGAGATAAGAGGATTTGTGTGCGTGCTGATCATTCACTTTACATTAAGCCTGCCTGTGACAAGATGGCCGAACGGTGATGCCGGAAGTGACTGCGCCATAAGACATCTAGCGTTTATATATGATATCTATGGTTCCAACTATGTGTGGAATAATTGCTAAAAACAAACTCCTCTTTTTTTGAGTGAACCCTGTATTTCTAACTGGCGTGTTCCTAATGATCTGTTTATATCTGATTCGGAGCCCTAAATTTTTGGTTTAACCCGCCCCTGCTTTTTAGATTATAATTTAAAAACGAATGAAAATATGAGAAATATCACTATTACTGCTACAGTGTATTTACTTCATTCTGAGTGTAAGAATGTATTATAGCAGCAGACAAAAAGTCAAATGAATGTGCTGTGAAATGAGATATACATTTAATAAATTAGATAACATTTTTAGTCTGGAATAAAGTGAGGAGCTCCCTCTTGTGTCGACACAAAGACAAGACTCTTGTCTGCTGCTCTTTAAAATAAGAGCTTTGCTGCCATCTGCTGGACACACTTACAAATGTCTTTGATATGATGGCAAATAGTTATATAATTTTTTTGTGGGTTGCAGCTGTGACTGAAGTGTTACAAACATCACAGCTTAACAAAATATGTCAGTGTTTAACAACATGTTGCATTTGTGTGTTTTTGAGTTCTTACCTGGCCAGATGTATCACATTAGCTCCAGTATAAGCACTGCACTCATAGAAAATTCAAGTTTGCTTCCTATCAAATATAGCAAATACTGTTAATCTGTGCTTACTGTGTTGAATAAGGTGATGTTGGGTAAAAACAGAGCATTTTGGGTATTATTAATATTTTACTATGATATACTGTGTGACTGATATCATAAGAGACGCTCACACCTCCGCTATCATATCAGCCTCCTTTGTCTGCACTTCTCTCTCATTCTTCTTGTCTGATTTGTTGCCGAGGATCATGACAGGTATCGGGTCGCCTACAGCCCCCTGTGTGCTGAATGATCAGCCAGGGGCGGACTGATCTGAAACTGTCCACCATTGTGATGTCATAGATGACTACCACGTCAGCTGGCTTACAGAAAAAAACTGCTACTGTGTTTACCCTAAAGGACAAATAAGCATTCGTTTTTTTCTATACAAAAAGTATTCACATACTAGTGCCAATTTGAACTCTTATTTTGACGTGGGATAGAGATTCGAGATAACGGCCTCTGTCTCTGATGTTGTCTTTGCTGTACGTGTGGGTGGAGCAAGAGAACAGTTAGGGGCCGTTCACATATCGCATCTTTTGCGCGCTCAAGTTCATTTCAAATGTAGGCGCGCGGTATGGCACTCGAAATGTTTCATTTCAGTGTTGCCATATCTCGCAAGACAAATAAGCAACCAGGCCTGTGAAAACAAGCCCAAAACAAGCGACTTTTTCTAAGGAGCCCCCTTAGCTCCGGGAAGCTCCCCAAAACTGATGGTCCTGCTCTGCCTCTGATTGGCTAGTACTCATTGCCATCTGGGTCAGAGCCAATTAGAAGCAGGATGTGGGTGGGAAAAATCTCCAAGAGGGTCTGGCTGCAGACTTGCACTTGCACTCTCTAGGCGTTTCTCAATGTCAAGGATACTTCCTTGGCAGGACTGGTCCTTCCAAATCACTTCCTTCAGAGGCTAGTCGAGACTCCTCTTTAGCATTCGGAGAACACGTAAATGGAACAGGCTAGCAAGTGCATGTAATTGCGTCATTACAACAGTGAAAAGGTCCGTTTGAATAACGCTGTGAATGGTATCGTTAAATTACTTTGGACAACTTAACTAGTTATTTATAAAAGAAATGCCGATGACACAACCAAGCTAACAATTGTTAAATGACAGGTCCGGTTCAGTTAACCATTTGTATTTGTATTTGTATTTGTATAATTTACAATATCAATATGGTAGTAATTTGTACTGGCATTTAAACGTTAAACTTGACTTATATTTACTACAGTTATAACAAATGTTTGGTAACGTAAATAAAAACCGTTAACGCTCCGACTCCGCTAGCGTTCGACATTTTTTAATTTTTGAACAAGATAGCAAAGCTGCGCACATAGGATTGTGGTTGATTTGAGAGCGCGAAGGATACACATATGCATCCTTTCCTGTTCATGGGATATTTTTCGAACGAAGGACTCAGTCCTTGGTTGAAATTTCGAGGATCCTCGACATTGGGACAGTCCTTCGACTGATGTCGAGGACGTAGCATCCTCGAAATTCTGGCTTCCGAGGATCCTTCCTTGGGGGGCCAAGATGGCGTCCTTCTAATCAGACATGCTTTATCTCTGTCCTTAGTAGACGCGGAGTTTGCAGCTGGAAATTACGTCCCAGCTTCTATTTAACTTTATTTAATACGAAGATACCTCTTACGTCTCAATGGTATTGAAGGAATAAACGTTTTGGATGGGCAAAAGGAGAAGTAGGAAACACTCCTCTCATATCAACGCTGTTGCAAACGAGATGGAACTTCCTTGTGAGTCTGTTATGGAGACCTGTTGCCTGGCTGATTTCCCTAGTCTGCCTGAAACACCCCCAAAAAAAATTTCTCCGGCCAAAAAAAGGAATCGAGTTGGTGCGAAACCTGATTCTGAGAACACTTCGGAAGTGCTTGAAGCTATTCATGCATTTGGCTTGAAACTTGATCAAATGCACTTAAAGGTTTCGGCGATTGAGAAAACCATGGAGCTCACTTCGACCAAGGTGGACAGTTTAGCAACCTCTGTGCAAAAAATCATTGTCGAAACTAACTCTCACGTTGAACGGTTATCCCTGATGGAGAAAGAAATGCAAACTTTAAAAGACGAAAACGCGACTTTGAAGTCTCATATAGCAGAGGCTCAACATTACACTCAACGATGGTCACTCAAATTGCATGGTTTGAAGGAGGCTGATGGTGAAAATGTCAGACGGATAACTATCGATTCTCTTGCGAAGGTTGCTCCAGATGTTCAAGACCATTTTGATCGGGTGGTGGACGTAGTTCATCGTGTTGGTCGCAAATCAACACCACCAAATAAGCAACCCATTGTCGTTCTCTTCTTGATGCGCTGTTACCGGGACGAGATTTGGAGGGCAGCCAAAAACTCCAGATTTTTACTGGACAACGCGCTACGCATCTCTGAGTTGCTATCGCCTGAAGACAAAGCGGCAAGAGAAAAACTGTGGCTGAGGGTGAAGAAGGCTAGAGAGGAGATAAAAGGGCTATATTTCGTGGTCCACATGCATACATTGAGCGGAAAAGGATTGACACTAATGACTGATGGAATTCTAATTGAAAAATCATTAAAGGCATCTTCAAATTTTCTTACATGCCGGGCAAATGTTTTATTTTTTTTTTCTAAATAATAGTTTTCTGTCTGCTGCATCTCCGGGGTTTCTAATTTAAAATAGTAAATTTCAGCTTCAAGACATTAGGTCTTAAAGCTTGGTAATTTGTGAATTAAATAGTTTTTTTTTTCCTTTATTTTTTCTTTTTCTTGTTGTTGTTCTAGTTCTTTTCGGACTTTAAGTTTAATTCTCTGAGCATAGCATCACTGAATGTAAGGGGCGTTCGAGAAATTACGTAGCGAAAGGCTTTATTTCTTTTTTTAAAACGGACTGATGCTGACTTTTTTTTGTCAAGAAACACATTATACAGACTTGGATGAAAATTTTTGGAAATCTCAATGGGGAAAATCTATTTTTTTCAGTCACGGCACTTCGCATTCAGCGGGAGTTTTGGTTTTGATGAACAGATTTAAAGGAGACGTTCTGAACTCTGTGACGTGTGAAAATGGAAGATGGGTTATTTTGACTGTGAAATTAGACAATACTATATTTATACTTTGTAATATTTATGGTCACAATTCCAATACGTTGAATAAGTCCTTATTTGCAAAGGTTTCTGATATTATTCAATGCAAACTTGATGCATTCCAAGCTTCATATGTTATATTTTCAGGCGACTTTAATGAATGCGTGGATAATCTGTGTGATAGATATCCTCCTCGTTCTTCTCAATGTGATGCACAATCAAATTTAGCTTCTCTATGTGCCAATTTATCTCTTACTGATGCTTGGCGATTCTACAACCCTGGAATATCCGAATATACATGGTCTAACAGACAAATCTTTGCAATCTAGAATTGATATGTTTTTTATTTCTACATCTGCTTTACAATATGTCAAGGAAATTGTTAAAAAAGTATGCCCCTTTAACTGAACATAAGCTTATTTCTTTAACGCTTATAGGCACAAAAGAGAATTCTAGTCTTAGAGGGTACTGGAAATTTAATAATAATCTTCTTAAGGATGAATACTGTACTTTAATAATAGTGTTTAAAAAATTGCAAATGACATTTTGGGAGGTGTAAAGGAAGGATTTAAATGTAAATGGGAATTTTTTTAATATAACGTCAGAAAGATTGCAGTTAAATGTAGTAAAGAATTTAAAAAAAATTAATAGACAAAATGAGTTAGAATTAATTAATAAATTAGGGATACTGGAACAGAAGCACAATCTTACTAAGGAGGAAGAAGCTGAATTGGTCGCAATTCAATCCCAGCTAGACTTGATCTATTTAGACCTGGCTAAAGGTGCTTTTATTCGTTCTAGGGCGAAATGGCTTGAAAAGGGCGAAAAATTACAAGTTATTTTTTCACACTTGAGAAAAGAAATGTTAAAAGAAATGCTTTAACTGCTTTAAATATTAACGGGAATCATTGTATGGCTCAGAAAACAATTTCTGACTTTGTTTACTCATTTTATAAAGAACTATATGATTCTAAATTTGATTTATATAATTGTGAAGAATTCATTCAAATAGTCCATCAACATACTCCTATTATTGATAAAGATTAGATTTTTGTGAATCCAATATAACTTCTTCTGAGATCAAAGATGCCCTGTTAAGAATGAAAAAAGGGAAAACACCAGGTATAGATGGGTTGACAGTAGAATTTTACTTACATTTTTTGGGAACTGATCGAAATACCTCTTTATAATATGTATAATGAATGTATTAATAGTGGCGAAAAGACTACTACTATGAAACAAGGTATAATTTCATCAATTGCTAAACTGGATAAAGATCCAAATTTGATAGAAAATTGGAGACCAATCTCTCTTCTAAAAATTGATTATAAATTAATTACTTTAGTATGTGCTAACAGATTATGAGAAGGTTTAAATAAAATTATTAGTGAATGCCAGTCAGGTTTTTTAAAAGGACGACACATAACTAACAATATTACACTTGTGCTTGACCTTTTGGATTATGCTGAGAATGTTGATGAAGGAGCCGATATTTTCTTTTTAGACTTTTAGACTTTAGACTTTTTTAGAATTTTTATTTAAAACTATAACACTTTTTGGATTCGGAAATACATTTTTGAATGTAGTTAAAATGTTTTACAATGATATTAATAGTTCTGTAATACTTAACACTTTGTTATGGAAATTTTTAGTTTTGTTAATTTGGGATTGATTGCATTAATCTCATTTAAGTATCTTTTTTTTAACATACAATGAATAAGGTAGTATATATAGTCCATAAGGACATTCAGTTATTTTATGTAACTTGTGCACATAACTGCTTTAGGTTGAAAAACAACATTTGAGGGGAAACTGTGTAGCAGAGACGGACAGTTTTTGAGAGTAACCAGGCATCTACGATAAGATGTGCATGAGATGTGCATGTGTTATGAGGTGATGTGCACTGAGCAACATAATTGGCTCAAAGGTCCTAGTCTGTCCTTCAATGTATCTTTTTACATTCTATAAAAATTGGGTTGTAAGTCTGTGTGTTATCTCTTTGCACACAGACTCAGAAGCTGTGTGTAAACCAGATCATTCTCTGCAGAGAATTAAAGCAATACAAAGACAAAACTCTGTTTGGTTTTTCATTCTCAGTCTCTACAAATTGTTATTGAATTAGAATTTCCACAACAAACTTGGCGACGAGGATGGGATTCCACAGCTGATCGCCCGGGACCTGAGGACGTTAGTTGGCTGATAACCCTAAACCCACAAAGGGTTTAGCCCTAAACCCCAAAAAGGTTTCAGGGAAGGGGGGACTGACGTCTGAGGGCTTGTGGACCTTCACTGCTGGTTTCTTAACAGATTAGAAAACGAGTGCTATAAACGGTGAGACTGATTTTGAAATTCCATTCATATTGAAAAAATTACAAAATTGGGTTTCTAATTTGGTAAACTGCGGTTTGATATTCCTAGACCTTATGTTGCAAGTCCAAGCCACCCCACAGGTCGCAGGTACGTAAACGTTTTTTCACGGGTACGTGGAGCTATAGCATGGCTTCACAGATACACGTGCAACAAGTTTTCGCAGGTACGCATACGTTTTGCCTGTACGTGAAACAGTTTTTCGCAGGTACGTGAAACAGGATAGTTTCACGGGTACGTGAGACTGATTTTTCTCGGGTACGGGAAACGGGCCTGCAAGTAAGCAGGACGGGGGTGATAAGACTTCGTGCGAGTAAGTGCGAAGCTACACGGTGGTGACAACCAAATGTGAGGTAAAGAGGACGCGTTCCAGGTAAAGCCGAGGATTGCAGGGTGGGGTCTGGAAATGTCAAATCTAAGATCGATCTTGATGATTTGGACAGTCCAATTTACAATGATGTAACGGATATGCAGGTCATCGATTCATGGGTTCTGAACTAATGAATCACGGTTCGTTGAATCTAAAACAATGCAAACCCCAAAGTTTGTAGATTTTGAATCCAAGCATATAAACCCAACTCTTTGTAAGCTAAATGCCTGGCACCAGCCTGGTTGGATTTAAATTATTTACGACACAGGATGAGACATTCTAAAGTCACGTGAGCAGCCTCAAAAGAAAAAAGGACGAAACCCCCGTTTTTTCTTTCCCCCCACGGTCCGACAACACATTCCAGCTTCAAAGGAGAAATTAACTCTCCTTTCAACTTACACACACACACCCACAAATGTTTTATCTTACACTCATCATGTAAATCCTTAATAATGTGTATTTTGAATAGGTTTGTGTATTGCATAAAAATGGTTAATCCTGTGATGTGAGGATTATAAGTATGACTTGTAAATAGGACAGGTTTCTCCTCATTTTAACTTTCTCAAATAGAATCATGAGCTGTAACCCAACTCCTTCAGAGTCATAAACTTTACGACTCTGAATCTGGGAGAAACAGGGAAGCCAGCTCTCGCTGGGATTTCTATAAGGAAAGGGAAAAGCACCCTTTTAAGTGTATAAAATATATTGCTTTTTGTGCTTAGATGTCTCCCCATATCAAATTGGAGTATCTGCAATTGTATCATGTGTTAATCAAATTTTAAATGTGTGTAATTCTGCATTTAAAAATGTAACTTCATGTTTTGATAATTTATATATGTCACTCTTGATGTCTGTGTAATCGTCATGCTTTGACGAACTCATTTATCTAAAGCAAATTAATGAAAAATGTATTAATCTGGAATTATGAACGTGCTAGGATATCACTGTTGAAATCTGATAAACCCTAATTTATTAGGGTGGGTGTTTCCACAGAAACAAAGGAACCTTTTCCCGCTTCAGATCGCGGACGTTCATTGGTTGTTCACGCGAACAGAGGCGTGAACCATTTCAAGCCATAAGAGCTGACCCCGGAAGGTCCAGCTTCTCTCTCTTCGCTCTCTTCTCTTCTTCGCTGGTCCGCGCTCTCTTCTGGTCCTCGCTCTTCCCGTACGCGCTGCTTCTATCGCCAAGCTATCGCCGTCCCCCTCAGCACATGGGCTGAGAGGACAGCCATTCTCATGACTCCTTCGGAAGCTTTCGTTTTCGTTGGTTTGTTTATTTTCTTTACTAAGTTTATTCACCTATTCGCCTCTCCACACGAGGAAGACGAACTCTGAAACATTGCTTTCTTTGAACTTTCAAATATCGCGCGATTCCGCAGCAGCCCGGACACAGAGAGGACAAGCCCAGACTGACGCACGCTACGCGCCCACGTGCTTTCGCATACACAAAGAGAACCCCATGCAAGTATTCATTCTCTATGGAGATCTTAAATGCTGCTGAAGTTGTCTATAATCTGAGTTCTATGTTGTCTCTCAAGGGTTAATGTCTGTTGGTTTCTCTCATTTATCATGCCTTTTCTCTCATTCTCTTTCTCTCCCTCTCCCTCATTTGGATTGCGTTATGTCTTGTACAAAGGTTACTGTATATATATATATTGCCGTACGCGTATTTTACTCTGTATAAATCGTAGTTGATGTATTATTAGTTCAATTATTAAATTCCATATACTCCAGATTGTCTGTCTAAGTTGCTCATGTTACGAAGTCAATGAAATGCTGATCTTAGCTACAAAGCTCATCTGTTACTTTTAAGTAATATAAATTTTATAAGGACAGGAGAATGGTTTCATGGCCAGAAACTATTCGTCCTGGAATTATAGGAAGTGATAGCGTTACTGAGAATTAATAAAACAAATCTTACTGCCGTTTGCTGGACGAACCACGTTTGATTTACATTAATTTCTAGTAAAAGATATCACAATAATTGATATGAAGAATAGAAAATTGAAATATTAATGAGTAAATTACAGTGCCTTGTGATGAGTTATTAATATATACAATTGACCTATTCTTCATCTTCAATAATTTTAATGCAACTGTAATATGATATATAAATTAATCATATTCCTGATTAATTACCCAAATTCCCTATATCATTTGAGTTAATTATTATGTACAACCCAGTGCGGTTACATATTTGGTGGAGAATGAGGGCATTTCAAACTTCGTTTTGTGAGCAATCCAGTTCAATCCGTGTATATGGTTATTAATAATTTCTGCACGCGCGCTATGAAATTTGTACTTGTGAGAAGTCGCAAGACGCGAACTCTCTCCTAACTGACTGAGGCAAAAGCTGATCAGTCAGCACGTTAGGTATTTATAGAAACTTAACAGTATAGTCACTGTTATTTTAATGAAGGTAAAATGTTAAAAAGTCTCCTGTTAAGAAAGACCAAGATCTCTCTACAGTGAGAACATTTTAATATGAATAATTAAAAGATGAAGAAATCTTTTATTAGTTGCAACATGTAAATCTGAACATGAGCGATGTTCCTCTGATTCAGTTAAAAAGGCCTTGCTTATTAAATATCGTTATTGAAGACGTGCCATTTCATCCTCTGAGAGCAGAGACTCAACCTGAAGGACCACTACTCCAGTGTTGTCCTCCAGTGGGTAAGTCTCATCTTGCAGCAAAATGTCAAGGTCCTGGATAAAAAAAATAATTAAAGACAAAACATACATTGTATTTTGTATATTGATTTTTTTTTTTAATTCACTACTATCATACCTCTGTGTTTGATGAAACATCGACTGCATTCTGTGCAATTTCTATTTCCCACAACTGATTGGGGGAAAGATTTTGCTCCAGTCTGATTGAATGGTCATTCCATGCAGCTGTAAAAGTACTCCGGTCTCTTTGGAGGCGTGGAAGAAAGACAATGGGCACAGAAAAGGTGAATGGAATTGGATGGATGAAGAGAGCCACTGTCTTCCAAACCATGTAGAACGTCGTAATACACGTTTGAAACAGATATCCAAATGTCTTTCCACAACCGTTCAATCCTAAAAGCAAGACAAAAACATTTTATAAATAAATTTTTAAAAAAGTTATTTTTTTTGAGTTAATTACCCATCCTAAAAAAATATACCTTTGGTTATGAACGCTTTTGCCAGAAATGAAGCTTCCCCTGCCACAGCCTTTAACTGTGAACATCCACCTCGCAATGTCCACATTTTCTACTCCTTGGTCTGCTCTTACCCTACGTTAAGACAGATAGTAAAAAAATGACAAGAACATCTCTGATGTTGGCTTGAGAAAGCCTGGCCAGAAAGTTCAGTAAATTTAATGTTTAAGTTTAAATGCTTGATGAGGGTTTTAAGACTGTGATATTATAATAGATAGACACACCGTGAGGGAATTCCGTGCTTCCCTACTGCCTCAAGAAAGAAACCTAGAGCAGTCTCTGCCCTGTTGTTGGTTGCAGCCCCCAGATACATGACCTGATGAATAACACATTTTGTAAAGTTATTAGCATCTACAAAATTGTATGACTACAACATATTTACACTTATTTAATGACTGTATAGGCTCAATCTATCACTTACCTTTCTTGAGTAGCCATCTATGCCCCCAAATATTACTAAGCCATATCTGAAAATTAAAAAAAAAAACATCTTATCCAAACAGTACCTAAAAAGTTTTGAAAACAGAATAAAATATATTAATTTTACAATTAACATCTACAAAAATAATTTAACCTACCTGATCAGCTTGTGGTTGGTGTCCAAATGCACAAGGGACAGAGGTGCCTGAACCGAATAGGATCTTCTCACAACATGTCCAAGTTGTGACATCTTAGCAAGGACTCCAGCTGAATCAACTCTATTCATAGAGTCCCAGACTCTGCTCCACTGGACTCGATGACCAAGAGCTTTCAAGTGTCCTCTCATCATTCTGTAACCGGAGTGTGGTGATGTTGTTTTGATTGTAACCACAAGATTGTCTAGCTCTTCGTCCGTCAGGTGACAGTATGTTCCCCTCACTGTAATGCCAAACTCGTGCATTCTTCGTTCCACGGTTCGTGTTGACATACCAAGCAGTTTAGAAATGCAAGGTACAGTCAGACCAAGTTCAATTAAATGTCTGAGGTGCTGCTCAGATGCAATTAGTTTGGGACGTCCCCTTGGTCCAGCAATTTCACTCACAACAACTGAAGAGGAACGTCTGGTGTCCAGACGATTGGAAAGTACAGAACAAAGGTGAGAAAGGCACCGCATTACCTCTTGAGGCATATGCACACGACTTGTGTGTGCAGTGATCAATTTTAAACCATTTGTGCAAATAAAATATAAATAATCCAGGTCCAGAGGCAAGCGCTGCACGGCTTCCTGTAGTCGCGACAAGAGTCTCTCTAAAAGCAGCCTTGACACTGCCTGTGAATATACACGAAATATTAAGTGAAATTATCTAAACAAATCAAAGCGATCAGTTAATGCACCTATAATATATCCGATTTAACCCACTACCAATATATTCATGTTCAATTACCTGAGATTGTCCAGCATTTGCCAGCTGACGCTGATGATCCATCTTCACACCTGTAGAAATTAGCCACAGCATCCATCCATGAGTCGCATTGGAGTGACGTCAACTTCCCTCTTCGATTGATTGGCTAGAGGATGAGCTGTCAATCTAGAACTAGTGGACCAATGGTGATGCTAAGACCCGCCCCTGATTTACATGAAACTCTAACGGCAACTTTTGGAAACGCAAGCGCAGAATGTATAAAAACATCTCGGTTACTTATGTAACCTTGGTTCCCTGAATAGGGAACGAGATGCTGCGGTGACGTCACCACGTATGGGAACACCTTCGGTGTGACGAATGTCTGAAGCCCTATACCATCCCGCCAATCTTATTGGCCAAATAGCGCGTGGCACCGCCCAGCATGCGTAAGCATATATATACCTGGTGCCTTAGATTTACCTTAGATTTCATGACGAAGAAGAAGAAGAAAGCTATCAAGGTATGGCATGGCCAGAACCGCAGCATCTCGTTCCTTATTCAGGGAACCAAGGTTACATACGTAACCGAGATGTTCCCTTTAATAGGTCACTTCGATGCTGCGGTGACGTCACCACGTATGGGAACGCTATACCATCACGCCTGACGTACCTGATAGCTTGGATCCAAGGAAGCATCTGCTCAAGCGGAGAGAACCCGGGAGCCAGGAGCCATCCTCACATCCAGACTGTAAGACCTGATAAAAGTGCTCGGTGAGGACCAGCCTGCCGCAGCACAGATATCATCCATAGAAGATCCACTGAGAAAGGCTTGAGAAGAAGCCACTGCTCTCGTGGAATGACCTTTTACTCCTAAGGGCGAAGCGAGCCCGTGCGCCTCATAGGCCAAGGAAATAGCCTCCACCAGCCAATGGGACATGCGCTGTTTCGTAACTGCATGGCCTTATTCTTATGTCCAAAACAGACAAACAGCTGGTCAGACTCACGCCATGGGGCAGTACGATCCACATAAGTCTTTAACACTCTCACAGGGCAAAGACTTAGATCCCCAGACTCCGCCGCAGCAGGAGAAAAAGCCTCCAGGACCACCTGCTGAAAGCGAAAGGGATAGATGCGACCTAGGGACATAATTAGGCCTTGGTCGCAACAACACTTCCACAGAGTCTGTGCTATAAAAGTCAGGATTTATCCGGAACAAATTCCAAGGGCTCAAACAGATGCCCTGATAAACCATGCAACACAATGGAAAAACCATTAAGGAACCCGGACCTAATTCACCTTAGTCAACGAACAGCGTACGGTGATACCAGCTTACACCAAAGGGGTCGCTGTTCAGCTCAACCTGCAATGTGGTCAAACCTTAAACCACACGCTGGGTTTCTTCCATTCCTCACCTGAATGTGTGGAACTCGGACTCACACTTGAAGCCACACCCCTCACTGAAGTGTCATCTTGTATAGCCTACATCCTGTGCAACAACTGCACGGCAACTGACATTAACATTCCCAAGGCCTACGGGCTGGGATGGCTAGTGAGCCATGACTTTAATGACTTTAAACTTGTACTACCTGTCATTGAGCCAATTCCACCTGCACTGATACCCGAAGGGAGTAAAAACAACACATTGTTCACTGCACCCTTCAAATTGGTCACCATCACATCTGTCATGTCGGTGAGCAAAGACCAGGTATGCAGAATGGATCTGACAGATGACCAACACCTCGCAGTATACACAGTCTCCCACCAGAACGTCAGTGAGACTGATGAAGCTGCTACAACTCTCAATACCAAACTGACTGATGACACACCGACGGAGGAGCCTTACACAGGTTGTCAATCTCAAGTGCAGCAAATTCTACAAGACGCTCATGCACTTCAGAGCGATACAGATCGCCAAAGACTCAAAGAGTCCTGTGCCAGGACTTTCTAAACTGTGGTCTTACCAACCTACACACGGTGCGCATACCTACGCACCCTGATGCTCCTCCCACTTCTGTCAAACAGTACAAGATTCCCATCGCCTCACACAAACCAGTGCAGGAGATCATCAAATCTATGCTGGAGAAAGGTGTCATCCATCCATGCAACAGCACCTACTCAACCCTCATCTGGCCCGCCCTCAAAACTAAATGCGAGGGGCAACCCACCATTGACTACAGGAAACTCAATCAACAGGTGCCGCTGTCACAATGGCACAAGACCCAGCTGGAACAAGAAATGCCCCGAATTAGAGGAGCCACAATCCTCCCTACACTGGATGTGGCCTCTGGATTCTGGACCATTCCGGTGCACCCGGAAAACCAACACAAACTGGCATTCACACTTGGCAACCGACAGTTCACCTTCAACAGTTGTCTGTTCGACTATGCCAACTCACCAGCTGAATTCAACATCTGTTTGAACAAAACCTGTACAGACTCTAACTATGCTAGACTCAGTTTCGTGTGCCATCTTCTATGCTGTAAACAGAATGGTTTCAAAACTGCAAACAACAAGCCAGTCAAACACCAACACCTGTTCCAGCAGTGTGATAACATCACAAAAACACACAATATGACTGTGTACTGGAAGAAGGTAAAAGGACACTCGAAGCTACCAAGTCTAGACAAGGACTTAAAAGATCAAACTGACACTCTTGCCAAAACTGGCACACTAAACAACAGGCTGTGGTCACTCCCAACCCACCCACCCACATTCAGGGTTGAACTGATTACACACAGCATAAGAACTTTGCTAGCTAAACTACCTACCTCTGAAAAGCTTACGCTGGCTCCGTTGTCTACAAAGACCAACATAGCGGACATGCGGGCTTCTGAAACCTCCATAATGACTTTGCTTTGCCAGACGCTTAACATTGGTATGTCCAGTGTCAATGCAGCGAACCAGACCGTAAACTCCACAAAACGGCTGTTTACTGTCTTCCAGAATGACTTTACCCAGACTCAGCTGCTTACAGCGCTAACAACAGACATGCTGTGGGAGGTTACCTCCTCCAATGACAGCCTAACAACTAGGGGTGCACCGAAATTTCGGCTGCCGAAAATTTTCGGCCGAAATGGCATTATCGGTTTCGGGCCGAAATAAAAAAAAACAGCCGAAAACGTAAACCGAAAATGAATGTCACCCGCCCCTCCCATCCGTGCACAAGCGCTAGGGTTTCACTCACGGTCGAGCTGTTATCACGCATCTGCCTATCAAAGATTAAGCATGTCAAAGGGCTGTCACAATAAAAAAAAGCTTGTCACAAAAGCTGCACAATCGATCGGACCAACCAACACAAGTTTCGAAAACGAAAATAGGGAATTGTTTTTAACGGCCTTCTCTCGGAGCGCGTCCAGCTCGTCACTATACGCTCGCAGCGAACGCACGTTACACAGCAACTGCAGGTTCTGACACACACACACACACACACAGCCTATTAGTGCATAATATCAATGTAGCCTTCAGTAATGTTTTTCATTGATGTTATGGCAGTCCACATTGCTGACTTGTGCGTGTCTCAAGCGCCCTCTTTACGTTCGCCCTAATGCCTGTTTAGATGTCGGTGGATTTGCCTATATTTGGCGTTGAAAAACGGATCAACGCCAAATATAGGCAATTTACTAACGATTCAATGAACACTTTGCCTATGTCTCAAAAATCGAACAGGATTTTTTTTTCACAAAAGGGACAGCCCTATACGAGAGGACACCAAAGTTGCAATATGTAGCATTTGTTCTGCAAAATCTCCAAAATTGTGGATTTTTTTTGCACAATTTTTAAAAAACTATTTTATTTGATGGAACATAAAACTTGAAGAATAATTATTATTTATATTTATTGTTACAAATATTTTATGTTTTGTTATGTAACTGTTAATAAAAGTTTGATTATTATATTGTGATTTTTCAATTCAGATCCATTAAATCCAAGCAATATATATAAACGTTTTTAAAAGAAGCCATTTTCGGCTTCAGTTTCGGTTTTCGGCCAAGTGCATCCTAAATTTTCGGTTTCGGTTTCGGCGCAGAATTTTCATTTCGGTGCATCACTACTAACAACGGGTAAAACCCCACCATACATGATACCCTTAAGCCTTGTGCTAACTGTGCTGGCTTACGCCATCACCACGCCAGCTGACCTGCTGCAAATACACCTGGCCAACTCTCTGGATAGCACCATCCTACTGCACGTCAACCCCAAACAGAGAGAAGTGAATGTGCTCCTGAACCAACCCATCAGCGAGTCAAGCCAAGTCTACAGACCTAAAGACATTGTCAGTATCAGGTTGTGGGAAAGCAACACCCACACCAAGACACACATTCCAGATGTGGTGGCCTACCACGACAGCGACACACAGCTGTAACTGGCCCCAAACCTGCACATATGTACTTTGACCAAAGACATTCATTATCTATGTCTTAGCAAACCCTTCCTCAGACACAACGCTGAAGGAATCTGCGGGTTGCAACCCCTGGTCAGCGACACACGCTGCCCTGCTGTAGCCAAGCCTCGTACACAAGCCACAGAAACGCAAGCAGAGATTGTAGGTGACAGATGGCTCGTCAATACTCCTGTGCGCACAGCTACACTGACCTACGACCAGCATGACACTGCCACCCATGTCAACCTGCTTGACCAGAGCATGTGGATTCAAGTACTGAAAGGTGCCACCCAACACATTGACATTACTCCCGTCGACACAGCCCTCCAAGCACTGTCTTGACAGCCCGTTCTGAACCCGTCATCTGCGGTCCGAGCCCGGACTGCTGCCGACACTGCACGGTGCATCGCCACTGTCATTGGTCCCGCCCTGACCCGTGGCGTGACCTTCATCCTATACAGGAGACTCAACGAGACGCAAACCTCTACAGCCAAACTCACAACAGCCGTGGCTGGAGGTCTCCGATGGAATTCCCGGAAAGGGGGTGCCAAGTTAAAGACACCACCGAACCTCGTCAAGCTGAATCCTCAGCTCCAGGAACCACCTGCCATCATGAACCCCCTGACATCATGATCCACCTGCTACACGACCATCATGATTCACCTGTCATCTGCCCATCCTGATGATTGCCTTCCGATGATGTCCACACAGGGACTTGCGAGCCTCAAAAGAAAAAAGGACGAAACCCCCGTTTTTTCTTTCCCCCCACGGCCCGACAACACATTCCAGCTTCAAAGGAGAAATTAACTTTCCTTTCAACTTACACACACACACCCACAAATGTTTTATCTTACACTCATCATGTAAATCCTTAATAATGTGTATTTTGAATAGGTTTGTGTATTGCATAAAAATGGTTAATCCTGTGATGTGAGGATTATAAGTATGACTTGTAAATAGGAAAGATTTCTCCTCATTTTAACTTTCTCAAATAGAATCATGAGCTGTAACCCAACTCCTTCAGAGTCATAAACTTTACGACTCTGAATCTGGGAGAAACAGGGAAGCCAGCTCTCGCTGGGATTTCTATAAGGAAAGGGAAAAGCACCCTTTTAAGTGTATAAAATATATCGCTTTTTGTGCTTAGATGTCTCCCCATATCAAATTGGAGTATCTGCAATTGTATCATGTGTTAATCAAATTTTAAATGTGTGTAATTCTGCATTTAAAAATGTAACTTCATGTTTTGATAATTTATATATGTCACTCTTGATGTCTGTGTAATCGTCATGCTTTGACGAACTCATTTATCTAAAGCAAATTAATGAAAAATGTATTAATCTGGAATTATGAACGTGCTAGGATATCACTGTTGAAATCTGATAAACCCTAATTTATTAGGGTGGGTGTTTCCACAGAGACAAAGGAACCTTTTTCCGCTTCAGATCGCGGACGTTCATTGGTTGTTCACGCGAACAGAGGCGTGAACCATTTCAAGCCTGTATTTTCAAACCTGTTATTTTACTCTGTATAAATCGTAATTGATGTATTATTAGTTCAATTATTAAATTCCATATACTCCATATTGTCTGTCTAAGTTGCTCATGTTACGAAGTCAATGAAATGCTGATCTTAGCTACAAAGCTCATCTGTTACTTTTAAGTAATATAAATTTTATAAGGACAGGAGAATGGTTTCATAGCCAGAAACTATTCGTCCTGGAATTATAGGAAGTGATAGCGTTACTGAGAATTAATAAAACAAATCTTACGGCCGTTTGCTGGATGAACCACGTTCGATTTACATTAATTTCTAGTAAAAGATATCACAATAATTGATATGAAGAATAGAATATTGAAATATTAATGAGTAAATTACAGTGCCTTGTGATGAGTTATTTATATATACAATTGACCTATTCTTCATCTTCAATAATTTTAATGCAACTGTAATATGATATATAAATTAATCATATTCCTGATTAATTACCCAAATTCCCTATATCATTTGAGTTAATTATTATGTACAAACCAGTGCGGTTACAATGATATGAAAAAGAAATATGGGAAGTAATTATGAAAGTCATACCCTGGGTAGAGAATTATGGTTTTCCAAAAAAGGAAAGGTACCTTTAGCATAACAGGCCTTAAGAAAATAAAAGAGAGTTTGGAAAAATGTGAAAACAAATTAAGAGAATATAAAAAGCGAAAAACAAGCAAAAAAGATAAGTTTCAGAAACATAGGAATTTTTATTTCACTCTTTAAAGCACAGGCGTGAAGCAGCAGAACGCTCAGAAATAAATATCAATGCCATTTAGGAAAGAACTGAGAAATTACAGTTCTGTAGAAAATGCTGACAAAAGAACTGATCATACTGTTCAGAATTCTTCTCTTTATCCCCTTAGAGAACTGTGGTGTGCCTAAGTGGACTTTGATCTGGACTCCTGGCTTCACCCCTATCGACAAATGCCACAGCAGCACCAGATTCAACCACCACAGCTGCCTCCATCCTACAGAGCAACTGTATCTGCACCGCAGTCCTTACTGCCCAACGAAAGACAAGCACAACTTCGACAGCATCATTATGATCCAAACCGTCTGCTCTGCCACCAGCAATGTCATCGGAATAATGAAATACTCCATGGCCGGAGTCACTACCAGATTAAAAGCTCATGAGAGAGTGACACTGCAGCCGAACAGCCTGAACAGCCTGAACAAGAAGAAACTGGAGGAAAAAGGAGAGCATGTCAGAGCTTTCCACATGATTCAAGCGGCTGGGCTGAATAGAACTGTGATGGTCTCTCAACCATGGAACGAGAAAGACTTGAAAGAGACACAACGAAGCATATCATCAAGCAGTGGAAACACTGTGTCAATGGATCAAGACTGACTTTCCAGTCAGAGTGAACACCACCAAAATCACGCAGAAGAGCAGAGGACAAAGACTGTCTCAGGCTGATCCAGATCAGATGTTTGCTTTTACTGGTGGAGAGGGGACATTGAAAAATTTCACTATGCACATTTGATCAACCAAACGGCGGCTGGTCCAGAGAAAGCTGAGGCAGACTGACAACAGAGACTTTCACAACAGAAGCTGGAGAAGAAGGGGGGAGTTGGGAGCAAAGTCCACCAAGGCCACGCAGCACAAACAGATAAGTCTTAAAACACACATTTTCTCTAAAGCTCAATGCAATGAAGAAAGTATGCTTGCTCATATTTCCGCTCTTAGCAATGAAGAAAAATGCTTGCTTTAATACATGATCACATTGGAAGATTAGAAAATGATAAATCTTCTCTCGACAAGAACTTAGGCACATAAATTAGCTTATAAACAAATGCCACAAAGATTATAGGTTAATGGAGTTGAAAGGGCTGGCAACTCAGTATTTAGAATGGATTAAATAGATCCAATTCCAAAATTAAGTGGAAATTTAATTTGGTCTACTACAGCATCTGGTCATACGATCAGAGAAAATTTCACTGTACCATTGAGATGTAAAGATTAGAATGGCATGAACTTTAAGCATTGTTTACTACTATCAGAAAACTGCCTTCAAAATTTGTAAGAAAGAGATTTGTGAAACTGTGAAACTGGGAAGTGGCCCAGTGCCAAATTCAAACTTTAGCCACAATTCAACAATCGCAGTTGTATATTTACCAGTGTAAACAGAAAGGTGATGAATTATGTGAAAAGCTTGTCAAGGCTGCAAAAGACCGTTTCAACTAATTCTGAATTATGCCATTCTCTGATTTACATTGCTCCGCACATATATCATTGGGAAAAGATTACATTTTTTAACAAAAATGGTTTCATGTATAGACACAATAGACCTGAAATGGATAATCGAGACATAAAATAGATGCGCTGTTTCTGTTGATTTGAGAAATGAACAGCAAATGTTGTTTGATGTTGTTTGATTCTCTTCCAATGACCATAGGGAAGACATTTGTTTATTTGTAAAAATATTTATTTTTTATGTGAATTGGGTGGAGACAGCAGAGGAAAATATTGAATACAATCCAACACTGTCTGCATACCGAATGTGTTTGCATGGGACTGCTGTTAAAGCTGTAGGTACGGTCTGTGTGATCGATGACACAATGACAACAACCTTTCTCTCAGAAGAAGAAAGTAGAGACTCACCCAGTGTTCAAAGAATTCCCTAAAACACTTTGGGCTTTATCTAAATTTAACTTGGGGCTGGTTAAAAATTGGGAACCAGTTCAAGTCACTCCAAAGTCTGATTACAGACTCTGTAAACACCAGTTTTTGAATCATTAAGAGCAGCTGGGGTAATTGTGCTCTGTGAAAATCCTCCTGTGCGTACACCTATTTTCCCTGTTGAAAAAAATAAAGAAACATACAAACAAGACACTGTAAAACTTTAATAGCTTTTGGCTGCTGAGGGTCATAAGCCAGTTTGTCAAAACTGCAGTTTGTAAAAAGGGAGGTGACATTTTTAGGTCATCATCACTAAAAATGGCAAATCTTCATCTGAGAAACAAAAAGAGACAATTCAAAAGATTCTAAAACCTATCATGAAAAAGCAACTAATGTCATTTTTGAGCATGTGTTCATATTGTCGAACGTTCATTCCAAATTATGTTATCAAAGAATCGCCCCTGAGCGCTTTGGCTCATGGGAAGGGCTTGCAACCCCATGACAAACTGACCTGGATTCCAGAAGCAGAGAAAGCATTTAAGAATATATTATGGCTACAAACAACAAACAACTGGAAAAACAGAGCAAGTTAAGCTGTAACCACCGCATATGCAACAATAACATCTGGAGGGCTCCACGCGCATTGCACTGCGCAAGCGGCTGACCTGGTAGCATTGACGGAGGCTTGCAAAATTGCTGATGGACAAACAGTTACAATTTTTACAAATTCTTGTTATTATTTTGGGGTTTATCATGATTTTGGGGCATTGTGCAAGCACAAGAAATTTATAAAGTCTGATGGTAAGCCTGATTTTAACCATGATAAAATGGCAGCATTGTTTGAAGCAATTTTGCTATCAAAGTTAGTTGCTATCTGCAAATGCATCACAAATTCCAAAAGTTATGATTTTGTGATTTTAGGTAACAATTAAGCTGATACCACAGCGAAGGACACAGCTATGAGAACAGAACTTTCTTTTACCTGTGTAACATTTAACAATGATTCATTCAAACTCCCTTCTGATTATCTTACTGCTATGCAAGCTTTTGCCACAGCAGACGACAAGAAACAATGGGTGAAGGCCGAGTGCAAGCTGAAAACAGGCCGAGTAATGAAGACAGACCATGTCTGCCAAAACACTTTTTCCCACACTATGCAAAATTTGTACATGCCTAAATCACATGAGTAAAGGGGGAATGTTTGATTTACTAAATTTATATTGGTTCACAAAGGGATTCACTTTCTTTGCGGACAGGTATTGTCAATCATGTATGATCTGTGCCACAAGCAAAGTGGACAGAGGGCAAATGATGCCTCTCAAGTGGCACACCCACTTCCAAATCAGCGAATTGATAATATAATGTACAATTGAAAGCATAACTGATAATGCAAATAAAACTATCAGTCAGGTGTGACATTAAAGAACTGATTAATGAAGTGTTGTGAGCAAACAGGACTGTCTTGGGTAAAAGCACTCCCCATTGTGTTAATGTATATGATAATGAGATAAAGAACAAAGTCTAACCTAAGTCCATTTGAAATTTTGTTTGACAGGCCAACTTCCAATGGAGTTGGACCAGAACCACAACCACTGTCCTCTACAGCCTTGTTTGAAGATGACATGCTAAAGTGTAGTAGAAAGTTGTCTCTTGTTCTCTCTCAGATACCTTAGCTGGTCAAGGACACTCTGCCCAAGCCAGCAGAAGGAGTCTTGCATGATTTTAGGTCTTGCTGATAATACACATAACTGAGGTGAAAGTGGTAGAGGGAGCTACGTGGCTACATGCAAGTCACTGCAGGAAGGTTCCAGTGCCACCAGAGGGCTACAGCTCAGTAAAGTGATTGACCAGCTGCCCCGTGCCAAGGGGGACGTCTGGCTGACTTAGGTGAACAAACATACAGTGGTGTATGGGAGCTGAACACGCAGCAACATCACTGTGTGGGGGTGATCTGAGGTCAGTTTGGGCCAACGGATGACAGCGAGGGACTTGAGCTGTTAGGAGACATACCATCCGACCACTGCAGCGAAACTACACGACCAACTCGACAAGAGGGAACAAAGTTCGTGGAACAGAGCTGAGAAGTTCTTCCATGCTGTAATTCCGGCGCTTGGGGTCAGCCTTCTTCAAATTTATGTTGAAATCGCGAGGTATGAACTGATACATAAACACTACTAAGGGGATGATGGAAGACATCAAGAAGAAACTACGAGGACTGAGCCCGACTGCACTGCAAGATTTGTCCTGGACCAGCTCTCCGCATCTCCTGGCGGGGATGTGTTTGTGCTTGTGGGAAATGTATTCAAAACATGACTAATTTAATTCACAGGTTAACAGCTAGAGAAGTAAATGCCAATGATGATTGGGAATGGAACTGGTTAAAGGGTTTACGGCAGAAAGAAGAATACATTGGGTTAATTGCCATCTCAGCACTGGCCATGATTTTATTTTTGCTGTGTATATGGCCTTGTTTAGTGGGAATGATTAGAAGAGCTGTAAATTCAATCATGAAATCTTTAGTAGTTCATCAGATGTTAATGTACAATGAAAGTAAGATTAATGTGAGTGCTTCTGATGGAAATGATGAAGACAATGAGATGCTAAAATCTGACACCTGCAGCAGCTCTACAGACGAAGAGTAGTAAGTAAGCATTACATGCTGTAGAATAAAGATGGTCGAAAGCAGGTCATTGTCCGTGTTACGAGATGATGCAACTGGAAGGCAAGTTAAGAAAGTTTGTTCTGTTTGAATATCACACTAAGATTTTTACATATAATCAAATATAAGAGTTAATGTTTTCTTTATAGCTTGCTTATATGTTAGGAATGACTATGTTCCATAAAAAAACAATGCAAATGCTTTTTTCACCCTTATGAGAGTACTGGTGTTTTAAATCTTCAAGTTCAAGTTCAAGTTCATGATTGATGTAAACTATAAGGGTAGTGTGTTCACAAATTTATCAACATTAAATCAATATAAGTGATCAATAATGATCAAAAGGGAGGAGTGTTATGGAAATTTTTAGTTTTGTTAATTTGGCATTGATTGCATTAATCTCATTTAAGTATCTTTTTTTAACATACAATGAATAAGGTAGTATATATAGTCCATAAGGACATTGAGTTATTTTATGTAACTTGTGCACATAAGTGCTTTAGGTTGAAAAACAACATTTGAAGGGTAACTGTGTAGCAGAGACGGACAGTTTTTGAGAGTAACCAGGCATCTACGATAAGATGTGCATGAGATGTGCATGTGTTATGAGGTGATGTGCACTGAGCAACATGATTGGCTCAAAGGTCCTAGTCTGTCCTTC
This sequence comes from Carassius carassius, assembly GCF_963082965.1. Lineage (NCBI taxonomy): Eukaryota > Metazoa > Chordata > Actinopteri > Cypriniformes > Cyprinidae > Carassius > Carassius carassius. Next base: position 7,147,678 of record NC_081776.1, on the reverse strand, counting down.
AATGTATCTTTTTACATTCTATAAAAAGTGGGTTGTAAGTCTGTGTGTTATCTCTTTGCACACAGACTCAGAAGCTGTGTGTAAACCAGATCATTCTCTGCAGAGAATTAAAGCAATACAAAGACAAAACTCTGTTTGGTTTTTCATTCTCAGTCTCTACAAATTGTTATTGAATTAGAATTTCCACAACAACTTCCACCTCTAAAAGATTTAACATTAACCGAGGAGTACGTCAAGGTTGTTCAATTCCCCCCTTTTTATTTTTGTTGGTTGTCGAGTTATTATCCATTTGTTTTGCTAATAATGAACAAATTCAAGGTCTCCAAATTTTTGGTAAAGAAATTAAAATTTCACAATTGGCGGATGACACAACCTTATTTTTAAAGAGCTCATCTCTTATTCCTACTGCTATCTCTTTCATCAACATTTTCTCTAAGGCTTCTGTCCTAATTCTAAATTTATCCAAATGTGAAATCCTTCATTTACACAATTTAAATGATAAAGTTATAAGTGAAATTCCAGTGAAATCCTCTGTCAAATACCTAGGAATTCTTGTAACAAAGGATGTTACAGAAAGACAAAGCTTAAATTTCTCCTCTAGATTAAAAAAGACCAAAGCATTATTAAACTGTTATTTACAACGTGATCTCTCTGTTTATGGTCGTGTCCTATTATGTAAAGCAGAAGGCTTATCTCGATTTGTATATCCCACCTTATCTTTATATGTTAAAGACTCTTATTCTAAAGATATCAATAATCTGTTTTATTCTTTTATTTGGAAAAACAAATCCCAAAGACTGAAGAAAAGGGTTCTTACTAACAAGAAAGTTGAAGGGGGTCTGGAAATACTTTATTTTGAAGATGTTAATAGAACTTTTAAAATCAATTGGATTAAAAAATGTTTGATTAATGGTTACTCCCTTTGGAACAACATCCCACACAGTCTCTTTGACCAAATAGGTGGCTTAGAATTTCTGTTAACTTGTGACTTTAATATTTCTAAACTCCCTCTTAAATTGTCAAAATTACACCAGCAAGTGCTTTTAGCATGGAAAATTTGCTACTCACACAATTTCTCTCCTGATATTATATGGAATAATATCAATATAACGATTGCCAATAGATCTTTATTTTTAAGGAATTGGTTTAACAGGGATATTAAAGGTGCCATGTGCAAAAATTGAGGAAAAAATATCCAAAAAATGACCTACACGCATCAAAAGAATGAGAAGAAATAAGGGCGATGATGTCATTAAAAAAATGTCAAGTTATATTGCTGCAGAGATATCAACCTTAATTAGCATTAGCATTACTAACCCCGGCCCGACAGGTGTCGTAATACCAGTTTCGGCCATGGGAGGCGGTATGCGGGCAACATAACCACCAGCCAACCTGCAATACATGAATAACTCGCACGGCTTGTGGGCGTACTTGAACCTGATGTAAATCGTGTGGAAAGTACAGCCCACTACTTCATTTTAGTTCAGGGAAGAGAGCGGAAGGATGGCTGAAGCCCTTGGCAAGAGACCCCTACCACCACCACCTGCTACAGGGAAAAAACCGCGCTCGGAATCACAAATCAAATCCGATAAGAAAAGGAGCCGAACCAGAGTAAACATCGGCACTGCTTTCAATCGCTGGAGACAACTGATGGACCTGAAAGAAATGAGGTTCGACACCGAACTTGCAACATTTCTTTTGGATTGGTAAGTTAGATGCTGTTAGTATTTAGCGATGGCTAACCGTAGCTGCATTTGATAATTAGCTAGCTATAACTTACCCATTTTTTTATATCATAACTAACCTGCTCTGTCTAGTCTGTTGGTCTCCGTGTCCTCTTTGCTTCGTGGTTTTTCTGTACGTGAGAAAATTGATGTGTGGCGTGAAAGCGTGTGAAAAGAGTCAATTGCGTGTGTCTCACGGTGAATGCTTGAGAGTTGGCAGCTCTAGTTACATTGGTTGGCGCTAGCTTGGTCAACATCAGCTGTCTGATGTTGACCAATGATGTTGACAGAATGCTGTCTGTCAAATTAATTTAATTCAAATAATGTGTATATACAACTCAAAATGTAATATGAACAAAACGAATAGGAACATATTCACTGGTAAAGGTGAAGGGGAGTAGCTTGAAGATGTCATGTTTCAAAATCACTTGACATCACCCAACGTTCCTCTGGAGGCAAAACGTCCTCTTAGGCTTCGGCTATGGCTGTAGGGTTGTTGTGAAGGTAGGGGCGGAGCATAGAGACTATGCCGTTTCTCGTTTGTTACTCTAGAGTAGACCAATTCACTTTATTGAGGCATACTGCTATGGAAGCATATGGGTAGCATTATTCAATTTGGAATGTAATATTCAAAATGACAATGCAATATGTAAAATGATATTGCATTTCTGTATTTACATTTACATTTTCCAATACATTTGTGCAACGTTTGGTGCAAAATGAAAATGAAAATTAAATTACATAATTTTCATTTGCCATTTCATACACCAGTTTTAATATGTAAAATGAATACTAATTGTAACGCTTTATAAGTTGCAAAATTAAAATGAAAATGTATTACAGAAATGATAAGATATGTATAACACGTTCAAGCAAAAACTGTGGCAAAATGATCATTTAAATGCTATTTTTCTTAAATGCATTAACACTCACAGTCAAGACACTTACGATTGCATTTTCATTCAGTGTCCCGCAATGAATGTAGCAAAATTCAATGTGCATATTGAAAATGCATTCCGAGCCGATCACGTCTCCGCCCCCTCCCGCCATGTCAATCACTGCGTGAACAAGGCGGGGCTTGCATAAGGTCAGAGACTCAAATCTCAAGAAGAGGATTCAAGTGAGAGAACATGGACAAGACAGTTGGCCCGTGTACGATTTGATCATTTCGGTTTATGGCTTTAATATTTCATTCGCACTTGTGGGCGGAGCTGAAACGCTGCTTTCATCTGATTGGTCGAATCGCTCCAGCTTCAGCTCGGTCTTTTCATTCTATCAGGCAGAATAAGAGTCAGTGCGAGTAAAGCACTGTAATGTCTGAAACTACACTCACTGTTAATTAGCATAATATTTGAATCAGATGTAGCTGGGCACATAATTCGTGCTGCTGCGACCTGCAAATTATTTCTAGGTTTTAGTATTGTATGAATATTGTCCCACTGATAAATACAGTGCAAATAGTTCTCTCTCTTTGGATAAAAGTGAAGTGGAAATAAAAATCAATAATAGACTGAACAGTTCCATGTCTGTAACATTTACCACTCTCATATTTTAAGTCATAAGGCACTAGGTATGTGTGTGTGACATTAATAAATAATTGTAAAAATTAATATAGTTACATTTCTAAATAAAAATAGTAAAATCAGCTCTATACTGCTCAGTGCTCCTGTAGCCTACCCCAGAGCGCCCTCTCGCGGCTGTAGACGGTAATGTTTTCTCTTGGTTCTGAATAAATGCGACTTATATATGTTTTTTTCCTCGTCATGACGTATTTTTGGACTGATGCAACTTATACCGAAAAATTACATTATTATCATTATTATTTATTATGAGAGTAGTTGACACAGACTAGAACTTTAATGTTTCATCAAATTCAGCTCAGATCTTCAGACTCGTCTGACTCGTGTTGCTGTATAACTGGCCAGACTTACCTTCCCAAGAAATCCTATTTTATTTTATTTCATAAATTTAACTATATTTATTTCCACTTCACTGTTCATACACGAGACAGTTGGTAGGTGTACGTTTTGATAATTTCGGTTTATGGCTCCAATATTTCATTCGCACTTGTGGGCGGAGCTGAAACGCTGCTTTCATTTTTCATTTTCATCTGATTGGTCGAATCGCTCCACCTTCAGCTCGGCCTTTTCATTCTTTCAGGCAGAATAAGAGTCAGTGCGAGTGAAGCACTGTAATGTCTGAAACTACACTCACTGTTAATTAGCATAATATTTTAATCAGATGTAGCTGGGCACATAATTCGTGCTGCTGCGACTTGCAAGAGACCCCGTTAAATTATTTCTAGGTTGTATACTGTATTGTATAAATATTGTCTAGGATTTATATTAAATAGGACTTTTTGGGAAGGTAAGTCTGGCCAGTTATACAGCAACATGAGTCAGACGAGTCTGAAGATCTGAGCTGAATTTGGTGAAACATTAAAGTTCTAGTCTGTGTCAATTACTCTCATAATAAATAATAATAATAATGTTACCCGTATTTTTCGTTATAAGTTGCATCAGTCCAAAAATATGTCATGACGAGGAAAAAAACATATATAAGTCGCATTTATTCAGAACCAAGAGAAAACATTACCGTCTACAGCCGCGAGAGGGCGCTCTGGGGTAGGCTACAAGAGCACTGAGCAGCACAGAGCTAATTTTACTATTTTTATTTAGAAATGTAACTATATTATTTATATATTTTTACAATTATTTATTAATGTCACACACACATACCTAGTGCCTTATGACTTAAAATATGAGAGTGGTAAATGTTACAGACATGGAACTGTTCAGTCTATTATTGATTTTTATTTCCACTTCACTTTTATCCAAAGAGAGAGAACTATTTGCACTGTATTTATCAGTGGGACAATATTCATGCAATACTACAACCTAGAAATAATTTGCAGGTCTCAGCAGCACGAATTATGTGCCCAGCTACATCTGATTCAAATATTATGCTAATTAACAGTGAGTGGTGGTTTCAGACATTACAGTGCTTTACTCGCACTGACTCTTATTCTGCCAGAAAGAATGAAAAAACCGAGCTGAAGGTTGAGCGATTCGACCAATCAGATGAAAGCAGCGTTTCAGCTCCGCCCACAAGTGCGAATGAAATATTGAAGCCATAAACCGAAATTATCAAAACGTACACGGACCACCTGTCTTGTCCATGTTCTCTCACTTGAATCCTCTTCTTGAGATTTGAGTCTCTGACCTTATGCAAGCCCCGCCTTGTTCACGCAGTGATTGACGTGTCGGGAGGGGGCGGAGACGTGATCGGCTCGGAATGCATTTTCAATGTGCACATTGAATTTTGCTACATTCATTGCGGGACACTGAATGAAAATGCAATCGTAAGTGTCTTGACTGTGAGTGTTAATGCATTTAAGAAAATAGCATTTAAATTATCAGTTTGCCACAGTTTTTGCTTGAACATGTTATACATATCTAATCATTTCTGTAATACATTTTCGTTTTCATTTTGCAACTTATAAAGGGTTACAATTAGTATTCATTTTACATATTAAAACTGGTGTATGAAATGGCAAATGAAAATTGTGTTATTTAATTTTCATTTTCATTTTGCACCAAACGTTGCACAAATGTATTGGAAAATGTAAATGTAAATACAGAAATGCATTGTCATTTTACATATTGAATTGTCATTTTGAATATTACATCCCAAATTGAATAATGCTACTCATATGATTCTATATACTGCCCCCATCTGGTATGGAATGTGGAGTATGACTTGATTTTTTTGCCAGACATGACAGATGGCACCTTTAATCATCTTATGAATATGTTTGATAATTTTGGAAAACCTTTAACTTATGAACAATTTATGCGGAACCACAATTTCCCTGTGCATTTTAAAGAATTTAATTTGGTCATTAAAGCTATTCCTCCTACTCTTGTACATCTGGTCAAAAGTCATATTCAATACAACTCTATAGAAATGACAAAACTAAAATTAAATTTAAACTTGAACTGATTGGTAAAAAATGCAATAACAAGCATATTTACAAATATACGTTATAGTAGTAGGCCTACTAATTTAGTTTTAATCATTTAATCACCACCACAGTTTCTTGTCTCCACTAGCAACACGCACGAGTTGTGTTGATTGCAAGTGACGTCACAGGTAGCGGAGAGTGCAAGTAGCGATTGCAAGTGACATTGTGATTTAGTTTCTTTAGTATCGCCACCTGGCTACTGTTATAAAATGTTTAGATATTCAAACAAAAAGTTATCAATAAATAGAACAAAATAAAAAAAATAAAGACTACAAGTGACGTCGCTAGTGGAAGTGCAAGTGTCTGAGAGAGTGCAAGTCTGAGAATGCTAGTGCAGGTCTGCAGCCAGACCCTTCTCAAAAACTCTGCTGTCTCCTGTGTATGGGGAAAAGGGAGGGACAGAGAGAACAGTCTAGACAATCTCCTATGTTTAAATAACATATAGAAAATATCTGCTTGACAACTTATTATGGAGCTGGGATCAAGCCCAAAATAAGCAACTACACTTTAGAAACAAGCCCAAAAAAACGTGACCCGCGACTACCAATATTTGTAAGCGACTTTACAGAAAAACAAGCCCAACGTCGCTTATAATAAGCGAACTTGGCAACACGGTTTCATTTGTCGACGAGACTGACAAGCACGACAGATAACTATGGAAAGAAATAACACAAAACGAGTGCCATACGCGGTATGCGCGCTCATAATGGAAGTGACACGCTCGTTTTTTCCAGGCGCGTCCGCACCGCATTGAGTTAAAAACATCTCAACTTTCAGAATGCCGCAAGCGCACCGCATGTCATGTAGCTTCCTCACCTTTTCCATGACAACACTGAAACCTCAGCCAAAGAAAGGAACAGCTGATCATAGCTGTATATGGATTGCCATTTTAAAATTAATTTAGTAGCAGAGCTACTGCAAAAAATTTTTAGTGCTGCAAATTCATTCATCCATTGCTGAAATTTCCGCGTCTTCATGGAAAGAGCAGGTCATTGTTGCTTAGCAACGGCAGACGCCTCAGGAGCCAAGTGTCCGAAGGCGTTTTCCAAGTGTTTTTAGGCGCGATATGTGAACGGCCCCTTAGGTGGAAGTTGTTGCCTAGGCGCAGGTGAGATTCTGTGTCTGTTATTTTCTCTCAATACCATAGATAAGCAAATGTACACGGTATGATAATCGTACATGTTTATATCGCGGTATTTCGTATAACCCTAGTCTTGACATTGGTCCAGTGTATTTTGTGCCTATAAATAGGTGTTTATAGGCACACCTGTTTAAGATTGAGCAGCACATTACATACATTTAATATGAGTGAATAAAGCAAATATGTGGTTAATAAAAAATACTCTGATATATTTTTTTTTATCTAAATGACAACAATATCCCATATCCTTCAAGACTATTAGGATTATAAGGATTTATTAACAATAGCAACATTTGTCTAAAAATGTAGCCAATGAAAGATAATAAACCTTATATCAAAGTAAATGGTTTGGTCATGCAGTTTAAAGTGGAAACGGTAGTAAGGCTGTGTTTGAGTGTCAGGAAAGGCATACATTTCTGAGTCTTCAGTAAGGGTCCAGTTTAATTCGCCTGTGCAGGCAACAGGTGAACACCATTCCACAAATCTGAAACACACACATATGATAGAAAATTACCAAAGTAACATTTTATATTGCATTACCAAAGTAACATTTTATATTGCATTTGACTAGATAAGATGGCCATCAGCCAAATTTTCATGTCTGGTGGACATCTGTCTGGTCAAATACGTATGATAACTTATGATACTGGCAGGCAGCAGAACATTCCATAAAAAGAGCTCCAACAATGTCAGGATGGATAATGAAAAAGTCTTGAAATTTTTGTATTTTTTTTTTTTGTTTGTTTTTTCAATTAAGACATCCAAGGAGTAGTTCATGCCAAAAATTGTATTTGCTGAAAATGTTCTCACCCTCAGGCCATCCAAGATGTAAACGAGTTTGTTTCTTTATCTCAACAGATTTGAAGAAATTTAGCATTGCATTTCTTGCTCACCAATGGCTCCTCTGCAGTGAATGGGTGCCGTCATAATGGGAGTCCAAACAGCTGATAAAAACATCACAATAATCCATGTCTCCAGTAAATCAATTAATGATTAATCAATGTTTTGGACTGTTTTTTTGCTTGATCTGTGCATATTTCTCTCCTAATTCAGAAAATATTATTTTTCACTGGAGAAACAATATTAGATAGAGGACTCAAATTTTAGTTGGAACAGTTTGAAGTTAAAAACAACTTGATGGATTTGTTTTTTTACAAACACACAGCTTTTCAATTCACAAGATGTTAATTGATGGACCGGAGTCGTGTGGAATACTTGAGGATTATTGTGATGCTTTATTCAGCTGTTTGCACTCTCATTTTGGTGGCACCTATTCACTGCAGAGGATCCACTGGTGAGCAAAATTTCTCCAAATCTGTTCTGATGAAGATACAAACTCTTATACTTCTTGAATGGCCTGAGGGTGTGTACATTTTTAGCAATTTTTCATTTTGGGTGAGCCATTCCTTTAAAAGCACTGATATTTTAAAAGCCTTGTGGCAATTGTTGAAACACTCTTTATAAAAGGCTCGCAGGAAGAGGGAAGCGGTGTTTAGCTACTATGGAAACCAAGATGTAAGGCAGCCGGTAGGAGTGTTGTTGTAATTGGGTCAATTAGCATGTGTGTGTGTGTGTGTGTGTGTGTGTGTGTGTGTGTGTGTGTGCACGTGTTTGTATAAAGGCTACAACATGTAGGCGGATTCAGATCAGTGGTTACTACCATAATGAAAATAGCATTAATATTAATTTACACATTTCTATATTTCAAAATGGCAAGTCACTTTTAAATATTGCCATGATGGTAGAAAAATTTACAGCAACAATTTTGAGATTCACACTGGTAAGTTCTTATGATAGTGGTACATATTTTTGTGACAGCATAAAAAAAACCCAAGAGATATTCTTCAAGCTGTAATCCTGGGGAAAACAACTCCAAAATAAATAGGAGATAAAAATATAAGAATCTTCCCAAACCTTTACAAACTTAGTCTACATGTTACAAAACATTATCTAAAAATACAGAGTGTTTCAGCATGCAGCCATGCTTTATTTTTCCTCTCTCCCTCTGGAAAATGCTGAAGACAAATCGGAAGCCAGGTCCTAGGAGGGCTCTTGGTGGGCGATTATTTCTACAAGAATGAAGGAGCCTCATCCTACCCACAAACACAGAAATAAACCAGAGCTGGAAGTGCAGCTGTTTTACAATTATGGGAAAAAACCATAAACTTAAAATTGGTTAATCTGTAGTTAACTATTGGGCAAATGAGTATTCATGGCACATACCAATAAGATCTCTGGTTAATGAGTGTTTTTAGAGGTTTCAAATGAACCTCAGAATGGGAACTGAAAAATATGTGTCACTGTGTGGTCGTTTATGGACAAAAAATGGGGTACATTCCGATGTTAGTTCATAAAGCTTGCTAAAATTGTACAGTGCAACTGAGCGGCATTATTTTGCTTAAATCAGAATGTGAACAAAACCAAAATATATTACAAAGTGTAGATTTAGTAATATAGATTTTTCCTCTTTTCTAATTTGCAGACTCAAACAACATTCTTAACCCATATGATATTCCTTCTTTTTTACAGAATGTCAAAGCTGCTCTTTTCAATACAATGAAAACGAACAGGAAAAATCTTATTTGCGCCTGAGGGCCAATAAAAATAAACCGTTTTGCAATCAGGAAATTACAAGAACCAGTGATATCTGATGTCAACTGGACCAAACCTGGTGCAAATATATCTTGAAAATCCCATTTCGAGTGTTTAATAACATAAATAGGCACAAAAGATTTAAAAATAGAGCAAAAAGAATGAATTTCAGCAAATAATTACTACAGCTGAAAAGTTTGGGTCAGTTTTGCAGTCTCTTATACTCACCAAGACTGCATTTATTTGATCAAAACACAGTAAAACAGTAATATTCTAAAATATAATGTTATTTAAAAATAGTTTTTAAAATAGCTCATAAATTTCTTTTAAAAAATCCTTCCTGACGCCAAACTTTGCGTAAATTTGTCGTAAAGAATTATCTTAACACAAATCTGTCATCAGCAAATGTAGAATATAGTGCACCAAAAGACAATTTTATACTGCTTTATGCCTCTTTGTCATTTTTGGAACATTCAATTCAAAACCTCATTAATTTCCGTGCATGTAAAAGAGCATCTTAGAAAATTTACAGAATACCTTCCTTTGTGTCCATTTTTCATTTTCACCTTTAAAAAGCTTGTTCTTTTCACGGAATTGTCCTCCATGTCATAAAGCACTGAGTGAGAAGCAGTAATACTGCTGTCTGCCAGCACTTCTAATGCTACTCCAGAGGACAATAAAACCAAATGAAAGTGGGATTAACTGCACAACAACAACAAACCGAGAGATGAGACTTATACGCAATCAGCAGACCTTCACAAAAGCTAGGGACAAACAGTCTTTTTTTCTGAGAAGATATGTTGACACCTTTGAAAGCTCTCCTTTCCAGCAGTCTAGGTCCAGAGAGAGCGATACAATAGGCAGGAAGAGAGAGGCCTGAAATAGATCGGACACATTGGGAGTCCCACAGCAGGCTGCAGGTAAAAGGTTATATCAGGTAAACGGTCGACACTTATTCTCAAATAATAGCGATAACTGAACATATTCAATTAATTGCCTTATTCTGTTATGAAACAATTTTTGTCTCAAAATACAAAACTTTAACATGATAAAATGCTATTTGGTGCAATTAGTTGTGAGTTTTTGTTCTTTTTTTGCCATGCAGCATTCAGCATGTGTAGTGTAAAACTGCTTGTTTCATGCCAACACATACACAAAAGCAATACCGAAAGCATAAGGTGGACATGAAGTGACAGGAACAAGGCACATGGATATGCACACATACACAAGCACAAACTCAAATGGCCGACCTTCTCAACACACAGAGCTTCAGGAATCAAACAGTCAAACATCAGAAAAGTCTTCTTCCTCTTCTTTATAAAGGAGATAAATAAAGCAGGCAGTCAACACTGCTCCCACCAGCTACATGACACACACACACACACACACACACCCACACCAAAAACAGATAAGAAAGATACAACCAAAAAGAAAGAGACAGAGAGAGAAAGACAAACAAAACAAAGACAAAACAGAGACAGAGATAATTTAAGACAAACATTACAACAATAAGACAATATGAGAAAAATATGTTCAAGGAAAGACAAAGTGTTGATACGTTATCACATTTTTACAGCAGGGAAATAGAAAATCAGTTTGTTTGCACAGTTCATGTAAATAAACAATTCACTCATTAATTTTAATGAGTTTAATGATACAATGCTGCGATTACACAGAAAAGATAAAACCAAGCAATAGTATGTTTAACAGTATGTTCTGAATGTGAACCAATGCTCTAGACCCCTGCAGAGCAGCACTGCCATAATGAACGATCACAGAAGAGGATCAATTTAATTAGCGCTCCCTCTAGAGAGCCACTTCAAGTTACATTGTGGCTTTTTACAGTAAAATCATTACATTAAAGTCAACACAGGATTTATTTTTAGTCACCTAATCACTCCAGAGCTTCACATTTCCTGGATGAAATGATCACATGACCTTCAGCTGAGACCCTAATGATGGAAACGTTGCATTAATGCATATGTTGAAATCCTGACATATTTACAGTTACAGTTTTATGCATCTACTTAAATCTTCGCAGAAAAAAAAAAGTTCAGTTGACTGTTAATTCAACTGACTTTGGGGAATTTATTAAACCAATTTGACCAACTATATGGGACTAACATCCAATATACAGTACTACATAGTAATTTTGAGAAAAAACATTTTGAATAGTGAGAAAAAAAACTTCTGTACAGCACATAAAAATCACCACTATCCACTAAAAAGACAAGAAATGGGATAAAGTTCTTAAAAGATAAATCTCTGCTTATTACATATCCCTCCCGGCTCAGAGAATCAATATGAGGTCAGAGCTAGAGTCACATTTCAGTGGTGTTTATATACAGAGTTTATTCAAAGGAAACAGATCAATGGGCCTCTGCACCCCTGCAGTGAACTCAGCACTCACACTGTGAGATCTGCACTTAAAGCTAAGAGCTCTTTATCTCTTATCATTCATTTTCTCAAACCTGCATGCGGTCTCCACCTATTTTTACCCAGCGGGCAGTGCTCTGTGAGACTACCGTGCGCATTAACGGTTGGGGACAAAAACAGAGTCCATTAAACGATTGCCTGCAGGCTATTTTAGTGAAGGCTTTCGTGTTATTGAACCACATCAGAAGAACTTAATGATCCTTTGTTCCTACTGTTTCTCTAAGATTTACTTCATAGTAATTAGACATAAACACAAAAAATATATTGTAAAGTATACTCCAAGTATAAATATACAATAAATAAATAAAAAATACTATATACTGTATATACATATGCATATATTTGAGGCCACTATTTATTTTTTAAAAGAACTAAATAATTTTATCCAGCAAAGACACATTAAATTGACCCAAAAGTGACAGTTAAGGCATTAACAATCTTCTTTTTCAAATTTAAGCAAAACAACTCTTTGCAACTCTGATCATAATAAATGTTTCTTGAGCAGCAAATTAGAATGATTTCTGAAAGATCATGTCACACTGGCGTGATGACTACTGCAGATTCAGCTTGTGTGAACTATCCCTTTAATTGCACAGTACACCTGAGGAGGGTGGGGCTTACCTGTAGACAGGCCACACCTATTCCCACAGCACCAATAATGAGCAAGTGATCTGCCAGAAACTGCTCCAGTTTACTGATACAGCCGCCCTGTAAGAGACCACAGCACCTATAACTACTTCTGAATAATGTACAGCTCATGTTTTTTTTTTTTTTTCAGTGTCAATGCCCATTTGTGAATGAGTAAACTGATTTATTTTGCAGACTGATGAAGAGCTACAGCTATATGGGTGATTTTTGTATTGAATGATTTACGCAACACTATTGTGGGTACTGCCTCAACAGACCACGTAAAGAATAAAACTAATGGCCCACTAGAGGCCAGTAAAACCAGTGTCATATTGTATTATTTATCACACCAGCGGATGGTTCCCAAAGAATACAGAGAGCTTAGCAGCCATTAACTGTAGTGTTACCTCACACTTTACAAGCTCATATATGTTACCAGTCACACCTGCTTTGCTCACTGCTGTGCTTTCTTAGTCTAAATGACTTCCAAAGGGTATATCAAACATGACGATATGGTTTACAGGCGTACTGTAGTTCCCACAGACAATGAGGGAGCATCAAAGCCTGTGGTGGCTTTGTCTGAAACCCCTATGCTACAACAGTAAATTAACAAAGTCCCTTTAGTGTACTTGGATTTCTGTGTTTTGTAAAGCAAGTTAAGTAAAGATGAATAGACACATGTTGCATATATGTTGGGTGTGGGGGTTGATTTGAGGTTAACAGTATCTCACCCACCTCCACCTTGTAGATGTTTGAGGGGTGGTCTCTCTTTCCACACTGATGGGTGATGGTCTTACAGCAGCTGTCTGGGACCAATCTTTTCTCCGCTTCCAGGGACATGATGTACGCGCTGTGTGTCCAGTCAAATGAGTTGTTGCTCCCGCAGCACTTGAACTAAAAGATGAAGGTAAGGGAGTTATGGGATTAATTAGGTCAGCATGCAAAGTGGTCTGGTATGGGGTGCTTATATTTCTGCATTATTTTCTTTCACAGTAGTGATTTTACATGATTGTTTATTAGGTAGTAGTTTGTGTGATTAGAATCACTCATGTTCCATTACCATCTCACAAAAAACTAAAAAATACAATTTAAAAATAACTTGCCCTACCCATATTGTTACAGATGTGGTAGTGCTAAACGTAAAACAAAGGGAGAGAAGAGGAACTGGAACAAATAAGGAGTTTACTGATAAAGAAGGTACAGACTATATTAACAGGATTACATTTAGCATACATACAACGAACACATCAACAACGCTAAACAATCATGGACGAGGAGGAACTGAACAGAACGGGTAATTATACACACAGAAGGTAATGAGGGAACTGGAAACAGGTGGGGATCAATCACTTAACTAAAACAAGAAAAGGAAGGTGACCAAATAAGGAAACAAAGTTCAGAAACGTGACAGTTCGCCCCCTCCCGGAACTGTGCGTCCTCGCACCGCAAGAGGAATACCAGCGGAGGGAGGGTGGGGGTTCTGGAGGCAGGCGAGGAGTAGGCCAGGAGCAGGTGACGAGGGAGCATGGAGGTAGGGACCAGGGCAGAGTGGATGGAGGGAGGAGCCAGGGAGGAGCCCGGAGCAGGAGGAGCCAGACGGTCCACGAGAGACCAGCCAGGACGGAGATCCATGGTGGAGTCGACGGCGGGAGGAGCCATGGTGAAGGGGTCGACAACACCAGGGGGCTGACAGGCGGAGACTGCACCGGTGGGTGAGGAGCCCAAGATGGAGCAGCACAGCCGCAGAGCCAGGGTGATGTCGAGGATCCGGAGGGCCTAGGTGGAGCAGAAGGCTCTGGCGACCAAGGTGGAGGCGGGGTCCTGGAAGACCGCTGTGGAGCCGGAGTGACTGAGGATGACGGTGGAACCAGAGGGAAGGAGGAGCCGGACAGAGCCGGAGGGATGGAGTGACGAGGTGGAACCAGAGGAGTGGAGTCCCGAGGCGGCGGATGGTCGACGAGTGACCAAGGTGGAGCCGGAGGGACGAGGGAGCCCGGTGGAGCAGGTGGGATGCCAGGCCACGGTGGAGACAAGGGAGCTAAGAGCCAAGGCGGAGCCGCTGGGTCGAAGGACCGAGGAGGAGTCCAGGGCTCGGAGGCTGGAGGCGGAGACAGGGCCTTAACGTGCCAAGGCAGAGCTGGAGACTGGCAGTCCAGCGGCGAACCATCGCGCCCAGATGGTGCGGACTGAGGGTGAGCTGCGGGACTGACTGGCACCAGCAGGGATGACGAGGAACTGGCTGGTCTAGGAGGAGGAGAGAGAGGAAGGATGGGAGGAAAGACAGGAGGATCAGGGCTGGACGGAACCAGCTGAAGTGGAGCAGAGGGACTGGCAGGTCTAGGAGGAGGTGGGAGAGGGAGGCTGGGAGGGAATACAGGAGACACAGAAGATTCAGAGCTGGGCGGAACCAGCGGAGACACAGAAGATTCAGAGCTGGGCGGAACCAGCGGAGACATAGGAAATTCAGAGTTGGGCGGAACCAGCGGAGAGACAGAAAATTCAGAGCTGGGCGGAACCAGCGGAGAGACAGAAAATTCACAGCTGGGCGGAACCAGCGGAGAGACAGAAAATTCAGGGCTGGGCGGAACCAGCGTAGAAACAGAAAATTCAGGGCTGGGCGGAACCAGCGGAAATGGAGCAGAGGAGCTGACTGGAGGAGGTAGGAGTGGGAGACTGAGAGGGTATACAAGGGGATCAGGGCTGGATGGAACCAGCGGAAAAACAGGGGATACAGGAATTACCTCCATAGACCAGTCCATTAGATCCATAAGTTGCTCCATGTTTCCCGAGACCGAATACAGCTCAACCTCAGTCGCAGGAGTGTGGGCAGGGCTTTCCTCCACGCCCTCGATCTCCACGAGGACACCCACGATGCACGGTGTTGCCGGCTCACACACCTGGTCAGTCGCGCTCTCGACATCCTGCTTAGGCTCTGCGGCTGCGGTGGGCTCTGGCTCCGTGTGGCTTGATGGTGGCTGGTTGGTCTCTGGGTCGGAAGTGGGGCTGGAGATATCCTCTTCGGCGGTGCTGATGGTAAATGAAGAACCATTTTTCTCCAGCACCCACTCCACAAAAGCGGCGAAATCCTCTCGGGGACCGTTCGCTGGTAGGCGTGCCTTACTCCGCTCGCTCAGGCCGGTATAGAAAAAGTTAGAGAGCGAGCGGTCGGGGAAGTGAGTAAGGCACGCCAGATCTAGAAAGTCCCTGGTGTGGTCCTCCAGGGAACGGTCCAGTTGCTCCAGGCATAGGAGACGGACTGCTGGGATGGCCATTCCGGGAGAGGATGAAAAAAAAAAAGGCAAAAAATCAAAAAGAAAGAAAAACGCCGCTAAAATAAACTATACTGTTTAGGTCCTTGATTCTGTTACAGATGTGGTGGTGCTAAACGTAAAACAAAGGGAGAGAAGAGGAACTGGAACAAATAAGGAGTTTACTGATGAAGAAGGTACAGACTATATTAACAGGATTACATTTAGCATACATACAACGAACACATCAACAACGCTAAACAATCACGGACGAGGAGGAACTGAACAGAAGGGGTAATTATACACACAGAAGGTAATGAGGGAAACTGGAAACAGGTGGGAATCAATCACTTAACTAAAACAAGAAAAGGAAGGTGACCAAATAAGGAAACAAAGATCAGAAACGTGACACATATACTCTTGTTTTTTTTCTCTAATCTTATTAAGTAAAATGTTCAATACACTGATTCTTATATTTGTGTGTACAGCAAAAAGGTGAGTTGAAAAGGCCCAGTAACATTCTGGGATTTGGCATTTCTCACATCCTGCTGTAGTCTGTCCACAGAATGTGTGATGCTCTCTTTTCCAGGTTGGGCATAGTTCTCTGTCATTGTCTTGCTCAAGTGCTGCTTCAGCTCTTCACTCAGCTGGGAGAGATAGAGAGATGAGAAAGACAGAGAGAAATGGACAAAAAGATAGAGAGTGAGCAGTATGCAGTGTCATCTGTCAAATGCCAGTCGTGTATGGTCGTACAACTACATCCATCATAAAAGCAAATTGGAGTTGGTTCTTTAGATCTTTCTTTTGTAGTAATATAGAGTGTGTCTAGAAGTTCACTCACCGACTGATAATAAACGTAGGCCAGAACACCAGCCACCAGCTCAATTAGAAAGATCAGAAGCAGACAGGAGAAGTACTGTAGACAAATGATACAACATCCTTGTCAGGAAACAGGAAATCCAGTCATTGAATTTGAATTAGAATTTATTGAAATAATAACGATTACCACTCTAGATACGCTATACGAATTTGAAAATACTGTTTCCTGTTATACAAATGATTATATATAAAGTCATGAATGTCAAGGGGATGTTCCATAAAACTAAAAATGTAATAAATGAAAAAATAATCTGATATAAAAACTGAACTGCTAAAAAGGGCAAATTAACAAACAAACATGCAAACAAACAAACAAACAGAAATCTATTAAAGTATTAAACCAATACAATACAAAACAATATAATTACATTCGAGCTACTTTAGATTCAATTTAATTAAATGAATTAACTATTGAACTAAATGCTCAGATGTCACCTACAAACAATAAACTTTCAAAACCACAGTAACTTAAAAATCTTTTGTTCAGAAAATGTTCAATTTGTACTTAATTAGTTTCATTTGCCTTTGTCCTTATGAAGCATAATTTTAAATGGCTTTCCTCTAAAAGAAACTATATTACAACAAGGTTTTTTATTCACGCATCAACAATCAACATTCAAAAAGCTTCAAAATGTAACCATATTTTCCCTGTAATGGGGATAAAATAAATACAACTGGTTTCTAAGCAATTTCTTGCTCAGAGCAGGCAGAGGGGGAGATGCCTGACAAATGAAAATAAAAGACACAGTGACATTTTCCTCAGAGGAAAATGAAACAATAAATGACTAAACTGAATAAGCCGTCATAGTTTATTGTGGGGGAGAGAGAGTGGGTGATAACAACCCGAATCTGCCTTTGAAAACGTTTTCAGGAAAATATTTCTTGTGGCATAACTGAAAACAAACCATCCATCAAACAACATTTCAAGATTATACATTACTCAAACTCACCATGTCTTTCTATGAACACACCATATTTTATTTTAATTGCAAAGGGAGTAGTGAAGTTAAACTGAAGTTTCCATCACTAATCAGCAGAATTAAACAGAAATATGCATATCAAATTATGCGCAGAGACTGAAGACCGAACCACAGAGTCAAGAGATGCCACAAACATAAAAGTGTATTTGTGTGAGAGAAGAATAAATTAGAGCAAACAAACAAATCCATACATGCTGCAATTCTCATTTAGAGGTCAAAAGAAAGGACAGGAAGCCCGATGTAATTTATATAAACACCAGCACGAGCAGTGAAGCAAATTAAATAAACCGATTCACGGTTATTCAAACAAAACAGTGCACTAAACTGCTGTTAACCTCAACATGTCTCGTGTGGACATTCATGCATGCATATGTTTTTCCCACAATGCAATGCACTCAGATCAGACCAGCAAAGGCAGTGTCCTCATGATTAATTTGTAGCAAGGTGGCGCTCCTTAGTAGATTCATACATCTGAGTGAGAGTGGGGTATAAATAGCACTGCTGCAGTGGCAGTAACAACCTTGTTGTCTCTTTCTCTCTTTCGAACAAACACAAGGTAC
This sequence comes from Carassius carassius, assembly GCF_963082965.1. Classification (NCBI taxonomy): domain Eukaryota; kingdom Metazoa; phylum Chordata; class Actinopteri; order Cypriniformes; family Cyprinidae; genus Carassius; species Carassius carassius. The sequence goes on along the minus strand of NC_081776.1, from coordinate 7,129,467 downwards.
TATCTTTAAAAAAAGTAAATAAAATGGAGAGAAAGCAGATGCCTGTCAGCTCATTTGTCACGGCTGCCATGGAGCCAGCTCTGCTTTGTCTATGGAGCCACCCACCTCGACTAACAAGCAACAATAACAGAGGTGAATGAAAAGAGGCCGGGATCTAAAGCAATTAGTGGTTGGACAATGGATAAATTGGTGCAACTGATAACATGATGTCCTCTCATTCATCTCCATGCCCTCACCGTGGACAGACAGCTCCTCTGCTCATGTATGACGGCGCAGCAGCCCAGGAACCCCGTGACCATCACCAGCCCTCCTGCCAGGATCAGAATGTAAGCGGACACGGCGAATGTACTGGAGGCCAGCAGGCTCAGGTACTCTCCTTTATCGACCAGCGTCCAGATCCCGACACCCATCACCACCCCACCACCCATCTGAAAGACAAAAATGCATCTCAGCATATCAGAATGCTTCTTCTAATACACAAAAAAGTTTCAAATGATAAACAGTTATTTCATAGTTTGACAGGCTTGTCATTATTTAACCAACTCAAATAATCATTCCCTCACCCTGAGATTTCAGCACAAGTTAATGATCCACCTGTGTGGTGCTGCAGCAAAGTAAAGACTTAAATAATCTATATGCATACACACTCATTTATCTCTTTCTCAGATCTATCCAAGTCGGAAACTGAGGAAAATCCAACAAGGCTCCTCCCTTCAACACTTTCCATGATACTCTCCAGTGCCAAACTAAAATTCTAGCTATCCCAGAGACCTATTGTCTCTTTAATGCTCCCTGAGCTGCTTGCATACCACACACAGTGAGGACTTAGCATTTGAGGAGAAAATTCCTTTATGAAAACTCTGTATTGAATACATCACTGGAGTATATACTGAATATATAGAGTTATTCTATAAAGGTTAAGCTTTATAGAATAACTCAAAAATAAAAATGAGTCATTACTACTCACCCATGACAATTCAAACTTGCATTAATCTTTTTTCCATGCAGCACAAAAGGTGAATATAATGAGGACTGTGTGTGAAATACAGACTGAAATTCATATGGACCACTTTTATGATACTTTTATTATGCTTCTTTGTCCTTTTTTTTTTTTTTTTTTACTTTGAAGCATTTTAACAGCATTAAAAAAGTACAATATTCAGAATTTCTCTGTTTGTGTTCCACAGAAGAAAGTCAGTCATACAGACTTGGGTGGACTATCTGTTTAAGTAAGTCGATTGATGCACGGGTTTATGCATTGTGGTTGAAAGTTTGGTTTCTGAATCATTTCCTAGATTTCTCTCTGTCTCTCTCTCTCTCTCTCTCTCTCTCTCTCTCTTTGTCTAGGATTTATGGAAATCCATCTGTCTGAAACTGTAGTAGAGATGTAATTATAAAGATGCATTTAATTAAATAATGCTTCATATTAAGAAATGCTTTTGCTCACACAGCAGGTTTGTCTTTCTCCACTCGGATCAACTTAGAAAACACATTCAACTCCAGAGGGAACTGTACTTGTTGAGCTAATACACAGGTGGGTGGGAAGAGAACGAGAAAAAGGAGATGATGGGACAAAACTCAAATTTAAGTTATGAATATCACACTTTTACATTCACATATATACTTTTTCTTCCTACACTTTGTCTTTTGTCTCTCACTGCCTCTGATATTTCATAAGAATGCTGCATAAAACAGAAGATGGAAATGTTCTCCAAACATCATTTCATGCACGACAAAGTGAAATAACTGCTTAATATCAACCTTTTAACTTTAAACTGTAGCTTCAAAACAGGTTTCCATAATCCTTATTAATGAAAAAGTGAAGAAGTCATTCCCATGTTGTCCTCTCACATCAAAATATTAGTTCAGAACGGTTTTGGACTGTTTTCACTTGTAAATGGTGCTTGATCTGTGCATATTTCTCTCTTTATTCAGACAAAACAATGAATGGAGGAATAGTTTGAATTTAAAATATTTGTAAAATGATTTTCACTTCATAATAAGTTAACTGATAGACTGGAGTCATGTGGATTACTTATTAATTATTGTGATATTTTGATCAGCTGTTTGGACTCTCATTCTGACGGCACCTATTCACTGCAGAGGATCCACTGATGAGCAAGTGATGTAAGTCTAAATGTTAAGCTGAGGTGGAGTAAATTTTCAGCAAATTTTAATTTTTGCATTTAAGACTCACCCAGAACAGGAAGTTAAAAACGAAGAGGAGGTACTTGAGACACACTGTGATCCAGTTGTCCTGCTCATCCTTATACAAGCTGCCCATCTCTCCTGTTAGTGAGAAGAGAGAAAAAAATAAGTGCTAAAGAAAAGAAGTTCTCATGAAGCGGTGGTTGTTCACACTTTGCGTATTTATGAGACAAAATGGGAAAAGGACAAAGAAGAGGAGGTGGGCAGGAGCATAAACAGGCTTTTGGAGAGATGGCAGTCAAACACTGTTCTTTTCTATGACATGTTAATTAACAGCTGTGGCCCATGGGTTTCTGCCACAGACAGACGACACGCTCACGTCTCAGGGCCTAGTGTGGAGGCGGTGCGTGTCAAAACAGCAGCCATGTATGGCCGATGAAATGAGGGTGTTTGGCTTGAAATGGTTGAAAACACAACAAAACTGCACACACTATAACCCACAATGCTGGTTTTAAAAACCTTGAGGACAACAAATGTAGCTCCAGATTAGAAAGGTGCCACATTATTCTCTGAAACACAAAATTAGACTGCGGTTTATATAAATCCCTGCTATGATAGATTTAATAGTCTGGGTTTTCACTGCAAGACCTATCAATTTGTTTTGGATACTGAGGCATAAAGAAGTTGTTCAGAATGACTATATGGGGTCATATTGATTTGCTGATCACATGTTGTAACGTAGGCTGTGTGTCAGTAGTAATCACATAGAGTGCTTTTTCAATATACTTGTATTGAGCAGTGAATACATATAAGTTATCATGGTGATAGACTCCAAATGCAGAACTTTAAATTTGGAATAAGGATTTAGTACAGGATAATATTTTATTCATTGCATTTGCATTTATTATTCACCTCACTGTCTGCCTGATAAAGACAAACTATCCTCTTGTCCATTCTGTTGACAGACCCATGGCGTTGGCTGGGATTTGGGACACATGCAGGCTTTGTGTCATTATGGGTTACCACAAGTATCCAAAGAAATGTTTCAAGAATTTTTTTTTCTACTGGTTACATATTTTTACTGTAGCGTTTCTTACAGATAACATTTCTAAGGTTAAAGGAAGCTGAAAAGTTTATTTGGAGTTTGCAGTGATTTCCTCGCGAGCGAGTGACACGTTGACTCAGATTAAAAAAGGGGGGATGATTTTCATTTCTGATGGATGTAAATAGTATGAGAACTTACTCTACTGAAAAAATCGTTTCAGTTCACATTATTATCTTCCTCCTTCCTTCTTACTAACCTATAGGCTACAATGAACGCAATGGTGGTTATCCCGAGGAAGAAAAAGAAAGAAAAGAAAACATGGTGTTACTATCCAGCCGTTTCTCTTTCTTTACTACCAAGGGACTTTGGCCTTATACTTCACCGCAAAACACATCCAGGTTTCTCAGTTGCGTTGATCATGCACGACTTTCCACACTCATGAACGTAAACAAAATAAAACTGCGTGGTGTGATGCACACTTTATTTTTCTAGAACCACCTGCTCTAAAGATGCGTTTGAGACAAACATCTGTGTCCCTTTCCATTGCATAAAAAGAAAACATAGCGTGTTTACACTTACCTTAACAGCAGCTAAAGCTCGTTTCCCAGCGAGGCTTGCGTGTGTCCAGTCTGCGGGGTATCGGAGGGTCAGCGTAGGATGTGAGGAGGAAATGCAACTACAGCCCGCCCCTTCATTAGCTCAGATTAAATACAGAGAGCTGCTCATCTTCAGAGGCTGCTCGTGGACTAACTGTTAGTAGTGCTTTTAAGTAAGTTGTTTTGTCGCATTTTCTGAAAAAATAAAATAAATAATCTATTCTTTACTCTGAACTGGACTCATGTGATCTGCAAAGGGCTGACGAATACTGTAAAACCCGTAAAAACCTGTTGATTCTT
>NC_081776.1:7102878-7120378 GCF_963082965.1 Carassius carassius | reverse complement strand
CGATGAAGTTAGTCGTGTGCTTGTTGAATTTTTTAGCTTTTATGTAGTCAATTGGGTCATCGCAAGACGGCAGATCGCTGTCCTTGGTGCTGCCGTACGCCCCCCTCCCCAGCTAAATACCATATTCACCTTTGCATACCTGATTTTAATGCTGACGTTTGTTAATAGGTCACTAAATAACACACAACTCTATCTAGAAAACTGTTTAATGATTTTTTTGGCATGTTTATTTATTTATTTCATTAAAAAAATCTATGTAAAAATCTGAATCTATCTATCGAACTGTCTATCTATCACATGGAACAATACCTTGAAAAAAATCTTGAAAAAAACTTTTGCAGAAAATTTGCAACAACACCAAGGACATGGGTTTGATTTCTTAAAGTTGGAGATAGAACTGTCTGGAAAATGTGTGAATATATCTATTAAGTCCAGTAAATGGTGATGTATGACAGTGAGTCTATAATTATACTACTGTTTTGACCAGCAGCGCCAGCAGCAGCAGCAGCAGCAACATATTTCCAGTGCTCCCTCATCCCAGTCCTTACAACCATCTCTACTACCAAAGCCAGTCACATCCGTTCATCATGTTCCTCACCCTCCACACACGCCGCACGTCTCCGCGCTTTCTGCCTGTCCGGGCCGAGGCAAGATGGCCAAGCTACTCAACCCGGAAGAGATGACATCACGGGATTACTACTTTGACTCCTATGCCCACTTTGGTATTCATGAGGTAACTGGAGTCCAGTTTTATCATCAAACATAGTGAAGTATGCTAGTCTAACCTAAGATGAAAGTGTGTTTTTATATTGTTAATCTCTCTTGCTTTAATGTAGAAAAATATCAGAATTTTTTTTGTGTTATAGAACTTTTATCACATGCAGCCGATTGTAAGAACTTAAAAAAAAACCCTTCTCACCACATTAAAGAATAACTGAGAGATCACCTGTGATAACGGCATATTTAGAGCATGAGTGTTAAAATGGATCTGTCTGAAGATAAAAGAAAAGTTAATGAAAGCAGAAAAAAGAAGGATGAGAGTAAGATAGTGAAATGGAGAAAGGGAGAAAGAAAAGGAGAGAGAAGAGGAGCGGGGCGGAGGGTGGGGATTGGGGAGTTTGCAAACATGTCTATCAATTAATCCCAGCAGGCTAAATGGAGACATGTCTCTATAAAAAGAATCCTGGAGACACTATGCTTTATGTCATATATGTTGTCCTCCATAGCACAGTCCAAGGAAAAGATGTGGAAATGAGGAATAAATGTCATGGACTAATATTCTTAAACATGCACAAGTAAAATATGTACAGCCATACTCTATACTGATCAAATATATTGGGGTCAGTAAGGTGGTTAAAATGTAAAAATAAATTAATGTTCAATAAGTTGTAATCAAGTTAAACTAATTTCATCAGCCTGACTAAAAGTTGTTTTTTCCCCTCTCAATAGGAAATGCTGAAGGATGAGGTTAGGACACTGACCTATAGGAACTCCATGTACCACAATAAACATATCTTTAAGGATAAGATAGTTCTAGATGTGGGTAGCGGAACCGGAATCCTCTCCATGTTTGCTGCCAAGGCAGGAGCCAAGCATGTATATGGGGTGAGGACTCAAATTACTCATTGCAAGTGTGTTTACTTTTCTATACAATCATTTTGAGTTGGAGGGTCACATGCAGGCATTACTGCAGATCTGACTACTTTATACTCACAAACTTTATCTATATATATCAGGAGAGATAAAGTGGGAGAGTGTTCTGATAATAATACCCTCACTGTGCTTCTGGTCTGTAGTTAGATAACACTCCACTGATCATGGTTTCTATGCCACAATTTGCAAAAGAGGTCTCTGATTCTGTCCAGAACACAAATACATACAAGCAGAATGTGTTTACATGTTCATAGATGTTTAAAATGTAAAAATATATGCATTTGGCAGATAGTGATAACATACTTTATTTGTTTAATATTATCCGTTAAAGCACACTTGGGCTTAAGCAAGAATGAGACTGTTCTAGCAGAAAATAATGACTTGATTACACTAAAATGCAAATGAAATATGTATAATAATAGCAGGAAACCAGAATAGATGGCTGTGCTGATATTCAAACCAACAACATTATTTTGGTTTAGAAACAATATTGCCAGTTGCTCTGTCTATTTTTGCACTGCCAACGAACACAATTCCAAACAAAGCCAAAGAAGAATCAGCAATTAGCAAGAAGAATCAGCTATAAGAATCTCCCAGCAACAGACAAAATGATGGTCCTTGAATATATTGGTGGCTTTGAGCGAACCGGTTTAATGAATGATTCACTGACTCACGCATAAAGACAGCAGTCGTTTGTTTTGTTCCTGAATGAAAAAGTGGTTTTAAGCAAACCAGTTGAGTGAAAGATTCAGTGACTCAAGCATAAAGAGAGTAGCCACTTATTTTTTTCCTAAATGAATCAGTGGTTTTGAACAAATCAGTAGAATGAAAGATTCAGTAACCCATGCATAAAGAGAGTAGTCACTTATTTAATTCCAGAATGAATAAGAGTTTATGAATAAATTGGTTGCATGAATGAATCATTGACTCACTCATAAAGATTTTCTGCTACCTACTGGCATAACAATGTAATTTGCATAAAGAGTCAATGAAACATCATTGCCACAAAAACATAGTCTTTCAGTCAGCCTGGAGCATGCAAACAAAGACAAGCAGATTGATACAAACAATATATTCCACAAAATATTTATAATAATTCTTTATATAAAATCTCAAGTTATGCATGAAAAACTGGCTTTGAGAACTCTAATATGGTTCATTCACATCAGTTAGACCTATATCAATTAAGAATAATGTAATCATCATGATATTTATGCTAATACAACTAAGCTAATTATCTTTTTTTTATAGATTGAATGTTCCAGTATATCAGAGTATTCAGAGAAAATCATCAAATCAAATCACCTGGACAATGGTAAGATTTACAATCCGCAGCTCTTTCCTGTTAGGACCAGCACATTGTTTAGATCTGCGTTCATGTGTGGAATAGAAGATTCATACATTTTCCTGTTGACAAGAGCAGTTCCATGACACAGGGAGGAGCATAGTCATTTCCCGTAGCTGACAACCTCCTCTTGTGGTGTGATGGCAGAAGTTATTTAGTCATTAACACTGGAGAGCAGCGGGCGAGTGAGAATATAAGCCTGAGTCAGCATGAGAGAGGAGTCACTGCTGCACACTCTCACACACCCACAAACACAAACACACAAGCATGGTAATTGGACATTGGCAACTTGCCTTTTGCAAAATGGAAAAAATGGTGAGGATGGGAGAAAGGAAAAAAGAGAGAGAGAGAAAATCAATCAATGTAGCTTTATATTGCCTTTGTGTGTGTGTGTGTGTGTGTGTGGGCATAAATATACTGGGTTCAATAATAATTTAATAAACTGATAATAATTTAAAACTGGAGTCATTTTATTATTATACATTTATTTATTTAGAATAAAATCTAAAAACATTTAATTTTTTATTGTACAAATACAGTTTTTTACAGACACATTTCTCAATACTTAGGTCACTTTTGCAAAACTCTTCACACAGTTCTCCTAACCAACTTTCAGCTTGGCAAAGCAGTTCATTTCACATTCAAAATGCACTACAACTACCAAAACACTTTATTCAGGTCTCAAATCAACTCATTCTTCCAGAACACTAGCAAAGGTTGACAGCCGACAAACACAGTTTGTCACCCACAAAACAATGACCTAAAAACACTAACAACGTGTAGCATTATACAATGTTTTCTTGTGTAAAACAAGGAGATATCTCTGTTTATAATTCACTGCAATATATGTTACTTGCATGAATCAGACATGATGCAGAATTCGTCAATATTTTATGTCATTTATTTATTTTTATTTTTTTGCACTGAGTAATTCCAAAATAGAGGAATTTGTATACACACCATCCACTGATACAGATACAATAGTAATGCTAATCTACTAAATGTCCAGTTGTTTTTATAGCATTTATTTTTAAGATTTAAAATATATTTCATTCAAATATTACTGTAGAAATGTAGCAAATTGCTGTCTTATTAAGTTTTGTATTATGTTATTGTTCTGAACATAAGTTTAACAGTTTTGAAAACAGTATGTAAGCATGTGCAAATTGGCCTGTACGTACAAAGAGTTTTGGCAGTTGTTGTGTCTGAGTGAGAAAATAATTCATTAAATTTGAGAGTCATTGAATGCATTTTGTGCCAAAGCAATGATAATCAATCCTCAGTTTAGCCCAAATAGACTTCTGTTGTGCTCACTGTGTGAAGAGTTTTGCAAAAGTGACCTAAGTATTGAGAAATGTGTCCTAGCGTCTGTAAAAACTGTAATAATGAAATAATTTATGTTTATCTATTTTCTGTGCATTTTGCAGTTATTACCATCATTAAAGGGAAAGTGGAGGAGACTGAATTGCCGGTGGATCAGGTGGACATCATCATTTCAGAGTGGATGGGCTACTGTCTTTTATATGAGTCTATGCTCAATACTGTCATCTATGCCAGAGACAAATGGCTGGTTGGTTTGTGTGTATTTGTATGTGTGTGTGTGTGTGTCTGTGTGTGTGTGTGTGTGTGTGTGTGTGTGTGTGTGTGTGTGTGTGTGTGTGTGTGTGTGTGTGTGTGTTTTGGCTGTCTCAAGGCCATGGTTATGTGACTAATTAGAATGTGAAGCATGTGTCCATGCTGAAATTTTCATTTATAATGGGAATGAGGCTAGCCCTTGGGCTGATGATAAATGTCTACTCTAGAGGACAAGAGGCTTGTTAAACCTTTTTATGGAACCATTGTGTTAGTGCCAGGGCATTGTTTCATCCTATGGTTATTTTTTATGGTGCATTGAACAGGAAGGAAAAGAAAGAATGATGTGACATCACTGGAATAATAGGAATATAATCACACATATGCCAGGAACTTTTTTTTTTTTTTTTTGTAGATTCAAATGTACTATGAGGGCAGTTTCACAAGTGGCCTGTGATGTGACATGCTATAATTACTCTAAAATAATTTATAATTTAAAGATGAAATATAAATAACAGAATAAATAACATAAAAAATATGTTGGACATACATCAACTATCCATGAATCTATTTCAGTGGTGATCTGTAGATTCTCTTTCCTGTCTTTTTTACAGAAACCTGGAGGTTTCATGTTTCCAGACAGAGCGACCTTATATGTGGTTGCCATTGAGGATCGGCAATACAAAGACTTCAAAATCCACTGTGAGTATACACACACACACAAACACACACACATACACTGACTCGTTCTGCAGTGTAGCGTGTTCATTGTCTCTTTTAGGTACCTTACTTTAATTGAGCTTTAAAAAGAATTTAAAAACATTAGAAAAAAATCCAGTTGGATTCCATTACTCCCCCGCAGCAAGAGGTTTGCTTTTTCTCAATCCCTTTCACTCCCTCCTTCTCATTTTGGATGGAAGAGTGGGATTCGCCTCGGCCTAACGCTCATGTGAGGGGATGTATTCAAATGCTGCCAGATACAGAGGAGGCAGGAGTTTATTTTAGGTCCAAATGAAGACGACCAGACACAGCCAGACAGATTTTCTACTTTTTTGAGGCACATATGAGTTTAAAATGTCTTAAAAATATATTTTCTCTATGCTTGCAGGGTGGGACAATGTCTATGGTTTTGATATGACGTGCATTCGGAACGTTGCTATGATGGAGCCCCTGGTGGACATAGTAGATCCTAAACAAGTGGTGACCAACTCCTGCCTCATTAAGGTACCAGTATGTTCTCTATATGTGTGTATACAGGAGCAAGATCTGAACTGAATCACAGTACTGATAGGCTACTTTGGAACATATGTAGCATTAATAATTCACAGTAAAGAGCGCCTGATGACAGCGTGGTAAGTGTTGATCTCAACACATGCACAAACACAAATCATTCATTTAAATTAGCTAACAGAAATGACAGTTCATGGGATATAATGCTAATAATACCATCATAAAGGTAAGACGAAGCTTTATATTTTATTGTAATAAAGTGCTTCATCCTATAAAGAAAAAAAATTACACATGAGATTTATTTAAGATCTCAATGATTTCTCCTAAACAGAAATTAGATTACATGTTTAATATAATATAATATAATATAATATAATATAATATAATATAATATAATATAATATAATATAATATAATATAATTTAAATGACAAATATACAAAATAATGTATATCATTTTAATAGTAAATTAGTTGTTTTAATAATTTTAGTTTAATTTATTGCATGTCAAATCACAAGACTAAATTCACAATTTTAGCCTAATTCTGTTAAATAAAGACCACAGTAAACGGAGATCTCAATATCTCTAACTGAGATCGATCTTATCTAGAAAGCAAAGTTTAAACATAATTAAAGATCTTAATATTAATTCTTAAAGTACCTGAGATAAGCTATCTATATTTCTATATCCGTAACTTTGTGATCTTACTGTATTTCAACAATATCTAATTTTGTCTCAGAGAAACATCTGAAATAAAGTTAATATATGTAAGATTGTCTAATTTAAGAATCCTGGGCTTTAAAAGAGCAAAATATGAGCAATAATATTCCTATTTTGCATGAGCAAATTTTGTTTATGATCTGTGACACTGAAGACATTGAATGTCAAATATGTCAAAAGAAAAAGAGACAATGTAGGGGGCAGAGAGAAAGCTGGATGGCCGCCAGCAAATGCCTGAGAAAGTACGAAAGAGAAAGAAAGAAGAACAGAAGAGAAGGCTATGCTTTCAAGGAGGCTCTGAATCAGCTGGGGGATCAAACTCTTTGAAGAGGAGAATGATTTTGACCTCTGTGTGAGATGAACTAAATGAAAAGTTGAATTGAACAAATAAAAGGTTCAATGCTGCTACTGATCTATTGTTCACCCAAACACAGAGTAATAAAATCTTTGTTCACCAAGCCTGATGCTTATGCCAACTCAATATAGCCACATCCAAACAATAAAGTCTTTGAAACAGGATTTGTTGTGATGTGTGGGTTGATGCTATATGACATAAACCACATTAAACTTTAAGTGTACAGTAGATCACATCTGAAGCATCGCATGGCCGATCATCAAAGGACTGTTGTGGGTCAATCATATTCTCTAGATAAAAAATCTCTATGCCAAAAAGTGTGAAACGTGACTTATTGCTTTCAGGAGGTGGATATCTACACGGTGAAGCCTGAAGATCTGATGTTCACCTCGGCCTTCTGCTTGCAGATCCAGAGGAATGACTATGTTCATGCTCTCATCACGTACTTCAACATTGAGTTCACCAAGTGTCACAAGAAGACGGGCTTTTCTACAGGTTCAACCTTCACTTATTCTGTACCTTATTATCTCTTACAATTAAATCTGGTACTAACCGAGTTGTATATTCGCTTCAAGCCCCTGATGCTCCCAGCACTCACTGGAAGCAGACAGTGTTTTATCTGGAGGATTACTTAACGGTGCGGAGAGGAGAGGAAATCCTGGGCAGCATCACCGTGAAGCCCAACGAGAATAACGAGGTGAGGCTGTGAATGGTGATGGAGAGAAATCCAATGTTTAAAACTGTGATTCTCAACCTATTTGACCCAAGGCCGCCCTCTGAAGGTCCCCTAGATATTTCTGGTGCTTCTGGTGTAATGACAAAGCTGTCTATTTTTAAGCTTTTTAAATGTACATAAATGTGACAATATATTAAAATAGTTAAAGTAAATCATTACTAATAATTAAATTCCAGAATTTTCTGAACTTTATATTCTTCAGGAATCACAGTTTAATAACTATAGCACACACATATATATACTTAATATATCTTGACCTTTTATGATTTGACTAATTTCCATTAATTTTTCAGGTCTAGAAATCACTTAAAAAAAAAAAAGAAAAAAAGGAATTAAAATAAGAAACATCATTTTAGCTGTTTATTTTAAACCATTTTATGCCACCTTCCAAATATCTTCCCAATAAAATATTTTAGAACTTGACATAACTGGAAAAAGTTCAGATCCTTCTTTTTCATTTTCTCATACAGTATAATGAATTAAAATAAGAAATACATCTCCTTATTTATACATCTATACATCTGCTTATTTTAAAGGGGTCATATGATGCTTTTTTTTAAAGATCATTATTTTGTGTATTAGTGTATTAGTGTATTATTTCTCAAATTCGTCATTTACTACAAAGTCCCTCCTTCCGACAAGCGCAGTCTATTCAATAGCAAATACTTAAACTTATAACAAAACATACGTACAGTAGCTGATTCAGAAGCGGCAGGTTGTTGTAGCAAAGTCAGAATTACCTCCTCTCCAAGGTTCACAAAACCATTCATAAAATGCGTTGCTGTTCTGTTGTAAGTAATCTTAAATATTACAAAAAATGCATCTACTTTTGGAAGGACAAATAAAGTGCTTGTGCTTTCACCTACTGTAGATACACACAGCATCTCCCTGACATAGCTGTTTCAACACTAACTGCGGTTACTGAAACGATGCCTTCTTTCTTTGTGTGCACATTTGTGTGGCAATACGCAAATATTTCCACATAGTGGCGTAGAGATGTGGGGGCGTGCTTGAATGAGGCATTTTATGGGGTCATGGCAGAGTCTTAACTTTGATAAAGAATATCTCTTTGGATTTGAGTCTTTGTAACTTTACAGATCTTCTTTATGCACCAAGAGCTTGTAACACTACAAAGAGAAAGGAAAAATGTAAACTGCATCATATGACCCCTTTAAATCATTTTAAGCAAATAGCAGTTCTTCCTTAACATAACTAGAAAAATTCATAAATATTTAAACATTTTCCATGACTTCCAAGATTTATTAATTTCAGAGAAAAAACATCATTTTATCAGTTAATGCCTATTTTTAGCATTTTAAGATATCCCGTTGAAAGTGTGCTGAGGCCCTCTGGTGGAATAAACAAGAAACAAAATGGCAAAAAAAGTACTGAAGTAGTCAATTTTGATGTCTTTCAGCGTGACTTGGACTTCACCTTTGAGCTGGATTTCAAAGGACAGCTCTGTGACGCAGCCATCTCCCACGACTACAAGATGCGGTAAAACTCAAGCAGCATCCTGAGTCAGGCCACCGTTTCCCAGGAAGATTGGAGAGACAGAATGTGTCTCTGCTCTGCCTCTTTCTGAATCAGAGAGACTACTGAACTGCAGGACCCTCAGTGATGTCATCAGAGAGAGTCCAGCACTAAAAGCAATAGTGTCATCACGTGTCAAGATCTTGAATGCACACAGAGGATAGACTGTGAAAACATCACACTGAATTTAACTGTTAATGAGTCTGAGAATGTCAAAGTTTGTGTTTATTTAACCTTATAAGATAGGAAAGTATTACTGAATGGCATATGCCAATGTGAAATTGTACAAAAGTGCCTCATGGAACAAGGCTTCAGTTTGGATTATATTTAAGTGCTTTTATTGGGTTCTATGTATTGGGTTAGTGTTGAGTTGTTTAATTTAGTGACCATTGCCGTGTTTTCTGCCTTTGCTTTATTTTAAGTTATTCAGGATTCACTCAACATTTCACTTCAAGATTTTTCTAAAGAACCTCTAAGAGCAGCTACAAGAATTATAAGAGATTTTAAATCATTCTTATAAACTGTACAAACTTTGTTATTTTAAAATATCATTATGTGACAGTTTTAACTTAAGAAGATTTTTGGTTTCGTGTTCTCATTCAATTGTCAAGTCATTGTTGGAGCCACCGACGTTTGCTCCTTTGTGTAAAACAAGACAAGCAGAGCAGTTCAAATGAAGACAACAAACGAGGCATGACATCCAGCCTCAATAATATATCTGAAGATTTTAATGCTTCGTGTTGTTGTCATCAACTGAACTGTCTCTGCAAACAGCAACTGAAATGCTTCTTGTTCAAGGAGTAAGGTTTTACTTGCCAGTTTGAAAACCAGGATCATGATGCTAGCAAGACTTCAGGGGGATTGAATGAGGCTATTGTAATTCCAAATAAATGGGAAATAACAAACAATTAAAGGGATAGTTCACTTTCAAATAAAATTTTGGTATGTTTTAGCTTACCTCAAGGGCATCCAAGATGTAGATTTCTTTGTTTCCGCGGTAGTTTCCATTTTGATATTTTTATGTCAAACTGTTCTTGTCTGTGACTCATATAATGCAGCACTATGGTCACCACCTCAAAGAGCATGAACAGAGAAGTCCAAATTAAACAATTCCCCATCGTTTGTGTGAGAAAACAAACAGTATTTATATCGTTTTCACCTCTTGTACACAACCACGTCCAACTGATCTGAGGGCGTGCGTGCTTCCTGGTGTGTGACATGTGCGCGTTCTGGCTTAGTCTGCGCCCCCGAAAGCAAACCTCAGAAACTTCCTGTTTTGGAGAAGGATAGAGACATGGATGTATGCATCTTTAAGATCTATCGTGACAAACCAGTCCTCGGACCTGATCTGAACCACGACCTGTTTGAGAGTGAGCATTCTGAACTTCAGCCACTTGACTGAGCATTATAATAGACATAGATCTAAAATTAGACGCAACCCTCCATCCTTCTTTGGAACAATGAAGTACCTGCTGTAGAAACCGGACTCTCTGTCGTGAGGAAAGACCACCTATATGGCCTCCTTCCTCAGGAGAGTGTGCACTTCCTGTTCCATTAAAAGTGAAAGTGAAAGTGAAGTGACATTCAGCCAAGTATGGTGACCCATACTCAGAATTTGTGCTCTGCATTTAACCCATCCGAAATGCACACACACAGAGCAGTGAACACACACACACACACACACACTGTGAGCACACACCCAGAGCAGTGGGCAGCCATTTATGCTGCGGCGCCCGGGGAGCAGTTGGGGGTTCGATGCCTTGCTCAAGGGCACCTAAGTCGTGGTACTGAAGGTGGAGAGAGAACTGTACATGCACTCCCCCCACCTACAATTCCTACCGGCCCGGGACTCGAACTCACAACCTTTCGATTGGGAGTCCGACTCTCTAACCATTAGGCCACAACTTCCCATTACCAGAGCCCACCAGCATGGGAGTAACTCCGTTGAACCGAGGCAGCGGAGAACCAAACTGGATTCTGTAGCTTCTTTCTACAGTGTGCAGGACCGATGGAGACACATTTGGCAGTAGTTTCAAGGGAGTTTCTCTGGTGTAATCATAACAGCTAGATTGGTGCCCTGTAACAGTTGATCGGCAGGAGAACTAGCCGTTCTAGAGACCTCCACAGAGGTGGCGAGCCTCTCAGCACCACTACGTTTTCGGGCGGTAACTGAGGGTGGTGCTCATGGGAGACCACTGTGCACTGTAACTCCGGCAGGGTTTGCAGAATGATCTCCTGAGGGCACTGAGATGAAACGGACACTGTGTAATGCGGAGTAACCCGCTGCACCCCAGAGGGGACTGCCCTCATAAGCCCTGGGCCAGTGGTGTCAGGACTTTTTGGCCGAGGACCTCTCAGCCTTAAGTCGGTCCTCAGATCCGGCTTAGGCTTAGTGGCCCCCGACCAAGAGCGTCATCTAGACCCATGGTCTCACTTAGACGGGAGCATGTGAGACGTTCTCTGACTGAGATATATTTAGTACGGCTGGTCATGTAAAGTCAACATGGCTGCCAGCAGGCACATTTAGTGGGTTTTTCAAAGTAAATAAACAACATAAGGTTCACACAATCTGCAAAGTCGCACTTTTGACCGCACTTTGAAGATTCAAAAGAAAACCGTAAGCTTTCTGGCTGACATCTGATAATTTTTGGTGATCGTAGTTAAAAACAGAGCATTTTAGGTATTATTAATAATTTACTATGATATACTGTGTGATTGACATCATAAGAGACGTCCACACCTCTGCTAGCATATCAGCCTCCTTTGTCTACACTTCTCTCTCATTCTCCTTGTCCAATTTGTTGCCAAGGATCATGACAGGTATAGGGTCGCCTATGGCCTCCTGTATGCTGGTCAGCCAGGGGCGGACTGATCTGAAACTGTCCTCCATTGTGATGTCATAGATGACCACCACACCATCTGCCTTACGGAAAAACTGCTTGGTAATGCTGCGATACCTGCAGAGCACAGTGACATTGCTTTTTATTAATGCTGGATGTTTATCATCAGTGACAAGTGAGATTATGTTTTGGTTATGCCATAGATTACTCTAGATGACAAGCTTTTCAGAGATGCTTAAAAGGATAAGAGTACAGACTGAGGATCAGAAATTAAGAAATCAGACTGACACTGAATGTAAATGTCCTAAACAAGACTATAATAATTGTATTAATGCAAAACACGATCCTGTTTGTACTATGTAGGTATCAGGGCCTCACCTTTCTTGGCCTGCAGTGTCCCATAACTGAAGAGCCACATGACTGTCTCCCAAATTCAGATTCCGCACACTATTGTCAATGCCTGCACAATACAGCAATTAATGAATACTAAATTATAAATGTGTTTGTGTGTGTGTGTTGGGGGGGGGGCATGTTTTTGTGACATATTAGGACACAACTTTCTGTAATGACATGTGTATGACACAGGGATTACAAGGAGAGGGTGATTTATGAGGACATAACCCATGTCCACATTTTCCAAAACGTTTATAAACCATACAGAATGAGTTTTTTTTTTGAGAAAGTAAAAATGCACAAAGTTTCCTGTGAGGGTTAGGGTTACGTGAAGGGTTGGTGTAGGGTGATAGAATATACAGTTTCTACAGTATAAAAACCATTACGATTATGGGATGTCCCCACTTTTCACAAAAAACACCCCTTTGTGTCTCTCTGTGTGTGTGTGTGTGTGTGTGTGTGTGTGTGTGTGTGTGTGTGTGTGTGTGTGTGTGTGTGTGTGAAATGGCCACTAGGAGGTACTGTTGTGTAATATTAAAAGTAAAAATAATTAAAAGTAACTAAATGGCTAAAAAGCTTCAGTATTGTTTGTTTGAAGATGCCGTTTGGTTTGATTGTACCTAATACTATGAAATTCCTACTTTTTAATTGTCCAGATTATTTAGGAAACCCCTACAGTTCAGGGGTGAAAGGCTATAAACTCTGCAGAAAGTGAATTGATGTTTGATATAATCTGCTGTGCAATGGGTGCCAGGGTTTAAATGCACTGCAAGCCTTCAGTGATTCTGTACATTTCCCTGTGAGGGGAAAAGTATTTGTGTTTATGAGAGACTCAAAAACACTGGTTGGATCTCTGTCTGTATGTAATAATTGCCTAGACTGACATCTCTCTTTCCTGCTGTAGTCGAGAGGCATGCTCCTGCAGAATGCCCAGCTGCTCCTGAGCCAACACTAGCACCTCGCAGGTGTGCTCAAGTTCACGAGACAGCTCCTCGTTTGTCATTTTGAGTTTAACGTTCTCTAATCAACTCTGGTGTTAGCTATGAAGGTCACGACATTGTCCCTCCAACTGAAAAAATAAAGACATGAAGAGAATGACTTGAAAGCTGTGAGTTAGAAGGATGTGAGTTGCACAAAAGTATACAATTTTGTAAGATTATGAATGTTTAATCATGACACTAACCCTCCTCTGTTTTTGGAAAAGCGGCTCCAATTCCTGTTCTTTACAGCGGAGCCGCTGCTGTCGGTCTTGACTGCGTGACTGTAGATTTTCAGAGTCCTGGAAGAAAGCGCTAACATACTAGTTAATTTCAGTTCAGCCTTAATATTAACAATGCACCATTATCTCCAAGCCGAGGAGAAAGTTATAAATGGGATGGTATGTTTTTTATTTTAAATGTTTTTGAAAGACAACTCTTATGCTCACTAATGCTGCACATTTTTGATAAGAAACAGTATAAAATGTAACATTGTGAAATATCATTATACAATTTAAAATAACTATTTTCTATTTAAATATATTTAAAATGAATGTTTTTTTTCTTTTGATGGCAAAGCTGAATTCTCAGTAGATATTTTTCCAGTCTTCAGCGTTTCATTATCTTGCAGAAGAAACTCAGTATTATTCTTATTATCAATGTTGAAAATATGTTGAAATATTTTTGTGTAAACTGTAATAAATATATAAATTATTTTTCAGGATGATTTGATTAATAGAAAGTTCAAAGTTCCGAAGAACAGCACTTATCTGAAATATGATGATTTTTTGTAACATTATAATTGTCTTCACTGTTATTTTGATCAATTTAATGTGTCCTTCCTTGCTCAATATAAGTATTCATTTCTATTTTTTATTTTATTTTTTTATACAAAATCTTACGGACCCTGAACTGCAGAACAGTAGTGTAAAAGCACAGTCAGCGCTATTTATGGGCGTTAGCTACCTTAAAATTATGTCACAGTCAACGTTTTGATTGACAACTTCATCTGCAAGAGTCAACAACAGATCTTTTACTGTACCATCCTCAGCCATAGCTCATGATAAATAAATAAATAAAAACAAGAAAAAGGCGCCTAAATTACAAAGACCAAAGAAATCGAGTTTGAAAGGTGACACCGCGCACTGAGTGATGTGCCCACAACCGTTACCCATAATAACCCTGAAAATGAAATGTGGAGGGAGGAAATAAATGAATTAATTAATAAATAAATACACAATTAAACATAAATAAATGAAGAAATTAATAAATAAATACATACATAAATAAATTAAGATTATTTATGAATGAATAAATAAATATTTATATATTTATTTCTGCATCTCTGCATTCATTTATGTATTTAATTATTTCATTATATATTCCACAATTTATTTATATATTTCAACATTTATTTAATTGTTTAATTTTGAGTAATCTGGCCCTCCATAGTAATGTAGCTGTGAATAAATAAATGAACATATTCTGTCTGGAAAAAAGTGAGAAGCTCCCTCATGTAGTGACACAAGGACAAGACTCTTGTCTGCTGCTCTTTAAAATAAGAAGTGTTATGCTGCCATCTGCTGGATATATTGCACATTGTAGGGTTAAACACACTTATACAAATGTCTTAAGTTGTATATGATGCCAAATTAATATATTTAGAACAGAAAACAATGTTTATTTACAGATCTTGTCTGAATAGCCTTCTGCTGTTTGTACACAATCAGTTCAGTTCATTTGATAATCTATTAACACACTGTTTATTGTGCTTTAGTTTAGAACATCATAATGGTGACGTAAAATCCACCTAACATTGTGCACATTTATTTCTTTAAAAAAACATTAAAATGTGCAGTTTATTCTAATTTATACATTTATAGAAAAATCATTTTAAAATAAAGTTTCAGTAAGTGAGCAGTCAGTCATCAGTGCTTGTGTCTGCTGTGTTCAGGTTCAGGTTTTGATGCTGAATATAAGCTGCAGTGTTTCTGTATCAATCTGCTTTAAGTTTAGTGTGACTTTATCTCCACACTGACTTCTGACTGACACGAGTCTGTCCTCAGTGAAGTATCTCTTCACGCTGGAGGAGGAGTCCCGCTCATCAGCGCTCACACTTTATTGATATATATGGAGAAAATAAAAATGCTGCTTTCTGATTTGTCACTGATTGTGTTTGATGATTTCCTCTGTTGTGTCTAATAAGGTAACAGTGAGTGTCATTGGCAGCTGTGAGTCTCTCTCTCTCTCTTTAGGGGGCTGACAGGAGCCAGTTTCTTCAGTGTGTTTGAGGGAGCAGAGGAGAAACTTGTGCTGACAGTCAAACAGACAGTCAGACGAGCAGAAGAAGATGGAGGGATGTCTGACACTCATTTTAATCTCCACTATAATTACTCTAACCACATCTGGTGAGTACAAAATACATAAAAAGAGGTGAAATTATACTTGTTTAAATGAGAAGTTTATCTATGTTGGCCTTATATCTCTTAAAACTGAATAGATGTCTAAGTACAATCTACAAATTTTATCTTAAGACAATAGTTCATTAACTGTCGATTAACTTTGAGCTTGCAGGCTAACAATTTAATGAGAGGATTATTTGTAATATTCTCTTGTCAATCTTGAAGTACATAGATATTTGTATTTACTAACTTTTTTATATCTTATGTTTCTTAACATTGCAATATTCTTCTTGTAGGTGGTTAAATCTCTTTCTCTCTCTTTCATGTACAGATTTTGAGACTGTAAGGTTGGTTGGTGGTAACAGTCCCTGCAGTGGAAGAGTGGAGATTTATCATGGTCAGTGGGGAACAGTGTGTGGTGATGAGTGGGATCTGACTGATGCTGAAGTGGTGTGTAGAGAGCTGGGATGTGGAAAAGCTGTAGAGGCTCTGGGTGATGCTCATTTTGGACCAGGATCAGGACCGATCTGGATGGATGATGTGGCCTGTAGTGGATCAGAGATCACACTGAAGAACTGTAGATCAATAGGATGGGGTGTTAGTAACTGTGGTCATCTTGAAGATGCTGGAGTCAAATGCGTAGGTAAGCCAGTATAATTGCTTTAAATGTTTTATTATGAAAAATTATTTAAAGGAACTGATGTTTATTTCAATAGTGAAATAATTAGCAGATCACACATTTTGTTACACTGATATTTACTTATGTAAAATAAACACAGGTCGCCACCCCAGACTCGTCAATGGATTCCATCTGTGTTCCGGGAGATTAGAGATACTTCAGGGGAACACAATAAATGATACATGGTACACAGTGTGTGACGCTGCCTTTGACCAGCAGGATGCAGAGGTTGTGTGTAGAGAGCTGGACTGTGGGGCTCCTGTACAGGTGCTGGGAGCAGCTGCTTTTGGCAAAGGAGACGCTCAGATGTGGACACAAGAGATTCAGTGCAGAGGAAATGAATCAAACATTCGACACTGTTCGTTGTCAGCTTCACCTAAAATAAATTGTGCCCATGATAATGACATAGGACTGATATGCTCTGGTAAAAACAATAACCTCTTTATACAGTTCCAACCATTAGATGCTACAATTAATTTGTTTGATCAATACCACACTTTGAGATCTTTGACCATATTAGAAAATATCTCTGTTTTTGTTGTTGTTGTTGTTTTTTTGGTTTATTCATTTATTTTATAGTTTTTAATATATTTGGTTTCAGTAAAAAATGTGTTTTTGCTCCAGGTTACACTGATCTCAGGCTGGTAAACGGTTCAGACTCTTGTTCTGGTCGAGTTGAACATCAGTACTTCAAATGGGGCACAGTGTGTGATGCATGCTGGGATATGAGAGCTGCCAGTGTCCTCTGTAGACAGCTGAATTGTGGGATTGCTGTGTCTGTTGTGGGATCAGACTGGTTTGGAGAGGGAAGCGATGAAATCTGGGCTGATGTGTTTGATTGTGACGGGAATGAAACTAAACTCTCAGAATGTTCCATCTCTTCATGGAGTCGAGCTGAATGTTTACATAGACAAGATGTTGGAGTCATCTGCTCTGGTGAGTCCATATTACTGTAACATTTACTAACATTACACTATTGGAAGATTTAATCTTATACAAAATACAACATTTATTCCCTATACATTTCCGACTGAAGATTAATTATTGTGTTATTTAAATTTTGAA